>NC_045704.1:2441529-2564402 GCF_009834535.1 Camelus ferus
GTTCCTAACCTATATATTATGTATGTATTGCAGTTTCTAGTTAAAAAGAAACTTTGTGTTCCCAAACTTCTATGTGAAGGACGGCTTTATCACAAAATTATTTCTCAGAACTGAGCATGTGGAGAGACGTTCGTTCAACTAGCACAAATTAAACCGGTTCCAGTAGTAAACTTACACTATTTCTCAGTCTCTTTCTACTGCCGGTTTGAAGCTCCTACAATTTTCATTTTAAAAGCGAGTTAGAGATAGTATCTCCACATTATATGTATGTAGTGCAGTTTCCAATTGAAAAGAAACTTTATGTTCCCAACAAGCTAGGTGAAGGAAGGCATTCACACACATTTTTCTCTCAGATCTGAGCATTTGAGAGATGTTCTTTCAACTAGAAAAAATGGAACGGTTTGCAGGATAAACACGTGCTCTGATTTCTCAGGCTCTTTCAAAGTGCCAGCTAGAGGTTCCTACAGTTTTCACTGTAAAATCGTGTTGGAGCTAGTACAATCCAAATATAATTTATGTATTGTAGGTTTCAATTAAAAGAAACTGTGTTCCCCATAAGCTAGGTGAAGGACTTCATCCACACAAACTTATATTTCTGAACTGAGCATGGAAAGAGACGTTCATTAAACTAGCATAAAGGGAACGTGTTGCAGGGGAAATATTTACTCTGGTACCACAGTCTGTTTCCCAATGCCCATTTTGAAGCTCCTGCAATTTTCACTGTAAAACAGAGTTGGAGCTAGTATCTCAACATATATATGTATGAAGTTCAGTTCAAAACAGAAAAGAAACTTTGTGTTCCCAACAAATTTTTTTGAAGCACGGCTTTCACAAACACTTATCTCTCAGAACTGAGCATGTGTAGAGACTTTCGTTCAACCACATAAATGAACGGTTTGCAGGGAAACACATATTCTGCTTGTCTAGACTTTTTCTATTGCCGGTTTTAAGCTCCTGAAATTTTCACTGTAAAACCGAGTTGGACCTCGTATCTAAGCAGATATACATATGTAGTGCATTTTCCAACTGAAACGGAACTTGTGTTCCCAAAATCTCGTTGAATTTCGGCTTTCACACACACTAATTCTCGAACTGAGCATGTGGGTAGACGTTCGTTCAACTAGCCCAAACGGAACGGATGGCAGGAGAAACAACTTACTCTGCTTTCTCACTGTCTTTCCTTTTGTCGGTTTGTAGTTCCTGCAGTTTTCACTGTAAAACAGTGTGGGAGTAGTATCTCCGCATATATATGAATGGTAATGAAGTTTCCAAATGAAAAGAATCTTTGTTTCCCACACAAGCTAGTTGAGGAGGCTTCACACACACTAACTCTCAGATCTGAACATGTGGAGAGACGTTCATTCAACTAGCACAAAGGGAACGGTTTGCAGAAGAAACACTTACAACTGCTTTATCACTCTGTTTCCTAGTGCCGGTTTGAAGTTCCTGCAGTTTCACTTTAAAACAGATTTGGAGATAGTACCTCCCATATTGTATGTATGTATTGCAGTTACAACTGAAGAGATCCATTAGTTCCCAACAAGTTATTTGAACAATCGCTTTTACTCATAATTTCCTCTCATAAATGAGCATGAGTAGAGACGTTCGTTCAAATAGCACAAAGGAACAGGTTTCAGGGGAAACCACTTACTGGTTTCTATTTCTGTATCCCAAGGCCGGTCTGATGCTCCAACAATTTTCACTGTAAAACCGATTTGGAGCTAGTATCCCCGATATATATTTATGTAGTGTAGTTTCCAAATGAAAAGGAAACTTTGTGTTCCCAACAAGCTATGTGAAGGACGGCATTCACACACAGTTATTTCTCAGAACTGAGCATGTGGGGAGACCTTTGTTCAACAAGTACAAAGGGAACTGGTTGGAGAAGAAACACTTACTCTACTTTCTCAGTCTGTTTCCCAAGTGCCCGGTTTGAACTTCCTGCAAATTTAACTGTACTTCAGATATGGAGCTGGTATCTGTCCATATATATGTATGTAGTGCAGTTTCCAAGTGAAAAGAAACTTTTGTTCCCAACAAATATGTTTACGATGGCTTTCACACACACTTAACTCTCAGAACTGAGCATGTGGAAAGACGTTCGTTCAACTATCCCAAAGGGAACGGGTTGCAGGAGAAACACTTACTCGGCTTTCCCGGTGTGTTTCACATGGCCGGTTTGAAGTTCCTGCTTTTTTCACTGTAAAAAAGGTTTGGAGCTTGTACGTCCCCATATATATGTATGCAGTGCAGATTCCAAATGAAAAAAAATCTTTGTGTTCCCAACAAACATGTTGAAGGACGGCTTTCACACACAATAATCTCTGAAAACTGTGCATGTGGAGAGACATTCGTTCAACTAGCACAAATGGAACGAGTTGGAGGAGAAACCCTTACTCTGATTAACTCAGACACCTTTGAAAGTACCGGCTTGAAGTTCCTGCAGTTTTCAATGTTAATCACTGTTGGAGCTATTACCACCACATATATATTATGTAGTGTAGATACCAACTGAAAAGAAAATTTGTGTTCCCAACAGGCTAGTTGAAGGACGGCTATCACACACAAATATCTCTCAGAACTGAGCATGTGGAGGGACGTACGATGAACTACCAAAATTAAACATGTTGCAGGAGAAACTATTAATCTGTTTTCTCAGTCTATTTCCAATTTCCGGTTTGCTGTTCCTGCAGTTTTCACTGTAAAACAGTGTTGGAGCTTGTTCCTACCCTATATATATGTATGTATTGCCGATTCCAATTAAAAAGAAAGTTTGTGTTCTCAAACTTCTATGTGAAGGACGGCTTCAAAACAAAATTATCTCTCAGAAATGAGCATGTGAATAGACGCTCGTTCAACTACCACAAAGGAAATGGTTTTCAGGAGTAAAATTTACTCTGCTTTCTCAGTCTGTTACCCAGTGCTGTTTTGAAACTCCTACAGTGTTCACTGTAAAACCGAGTTTGAGCGAGTATCTCCCCATCTATTTTATGTAGTGCAGTTTCAAAATTAAAAGAAACTTTGTGTTTAAAACAAGCTAGTTTAAGGACGGCTTTCACACACACTTATCTCTCAGAACTGAGCATATGGAGAGACGTTCGTTCAGCTATCACAAAGAATCAGGTTGCAGTAGAAACACTTACACGGCTTTCTCAGGCTCCTTCCAGTTTCGGTTTGATATTCTTGAAGTTTTCAATGTAAAACCGTTTTGGAGTTTGTAACTAACCATTAATTGTATGTAGTTCAATTTCCAAGTGAAAAGAAACTTTGTGTTCCCAACAAGCTAGGTGAAGGACCCCATTCACACACACTTATATTTCTGAGAAGGACATAGGGAGAGACGTCCGTTCAACTAGTACAAAGTGAACGTGTTGCAGGGGAAACATTTACTCTGGTATCACAGTCTGTTTCCCAGTGCTGGTTTGACGCTCCTTCAATTTTCACGGTAAAACAGTGTTGGAGATTGTACTTCACCCTATATATGTAAGTAGTTGTTTCCAAATGAAAGATACTTTGTGTTCCCAACAAACTAGGTGAAGGACGGCTTTCAAACACACTTATCCCTCAGAACTGAGCATGTGGAGAGACGTTCGTTCAACTAGCACAAACGGAACATTTTGCAGAAGAAACAATTACTCTAATTTCTCACTCTGTTTCCAAGTGCCGGTTTGATGTTCCTGCAGTTTTCACTGTAAAACCGAATTGGAGCTTGTTCCTAACCATACATATGTATGTAGGGCAGTTTCCATTTAAAAAGAATCTTTGGTTTCCCAACCTTCTATATGAAGTACGATTTTTACACACAATTGTTTCTCAATAATGAGCATGTTGAGAGACGTTTGTTCTAATAGCACAAATGAAACAGGTTGCAGGAGAAACAGTTACTCTGCTTTCTCAGTCTCTTTCCCAGTGCCTGTTTGAAACTCCAATAATTTTCATTGTAAGACCGAGTTACAATTAGTATATCCACATATATATGTATGTAGTGCAGATTCCAATTAAAAAGAAAATTTGTGTTCCCAGCAAACTAGTTGATGTGCGGATCTGACCCATAATTTCTCTCAGAATTTAGCATGTGAAGAGACGATCGTTCAACTTGCAGAAAGGGGACAGTTTGCCGGAGAAACACTTAGTCTGCTTTCTCAGTCTTTTTCCAAGTGCCGCTTTGAAGTTCCGATATTTTTCACAGTAAATACGATTTGGAGCTTGTATGTCCCAATATATATATGTATGCAGTGCAGATTCCAAATGAAAAGAAACTTTGTGTTCCAAACAAGCTAGTTGAAAGACGGCTTTCACACACAAATATCTCTCAGTACTGATCATCTGGAGAGACATTCGTTCCACTAGCACTAATTAAATGGTTTACAGAGGAAACAATTACTCTGCTTTCTCAGTCTGTTTCGAAGTGTCGGTTTGATGTTCCTGCAGTTTTCACAGTAAAACTGTGTTGGAGCTTGTTCCTACCCTATATATATATATGTATGTATTGCAGTTTCCAGTTTAAAAGAAACTTTGTGTTCCCAACCTTCTATGTGAAGGACGGCTTTATCACAAAATTATTTCTCAGAACTGAGCAAGTGGAAAGACGTTCGTTCAACTAGCACAAAATGAAACCGATTCCAGTAGTAAAACTTACAATTCTTTCTCAGTCTCTTCCCAGTGCCGGTTTGAAGCTCCTACAATTTTCATTGCAAAAGCGAGTTAGAGATAGTATCTCCACATATATATGTATGTAGTGCAGTTTCCAAATGAAAAGAAACTTTATTTTCCCAACAAGCTAGGTGAAGGAAGGCATTCACACACACTTATCTCTCAGAACTGAGGATTTGAGAAATGTTCGTTCAACTAGAAAAAATGGAACGGGTTGCAGGATAAATACGTGCTCTGAATTCACAGGCTCCTTCCAAGTGCCAGCTAGAGGTTCCTGCAGTTTTCACTGTAAAACCGTTTTGGATCTAGTACTTCCACATATAAATTTATGTATTGTAGTTTTCAAATTAAAAGAAACTTTGTGTTCCCCACAATCTAGGTGAAGGACTCCATTCACACAAACTTATATTTCTGAACTGAGCATGGAAAGAGACGTTCATTAAACTAGCATAAAGTGAACGTGTTGCAGGGGAAATATTACCTCTGGTATCACAGTCTGTTTCCCCATGCCGGTTTGAAGCTCCTGCAATTTTCACTGTAAAACAGAGTTGGAGCTAGTATCTCAACATGTATATGTATGTATTTCAGTTTAAAACTGAAAAGAAAATTTGTGTTCCCAACAAACTTGTTGAAGCATGGCTTTCAAAACACTTATCTCTCAGAAGAGAGCATGTGTAGAGACTTTTGTTCAACTAGCACAAATGGAACGGGTTGCAGCAGAAACACTTACTCTGCTTTCTAGACTGTTTCCTACTGCCGGTTTTATGCTCCTGCAATTTTCAATGTAAAACAGTGTTGGAGCTAGTATCTAAGCAGATATACGTATGTAGTGCATTTTCCACCTGAAACGGAATTTGTGTTCCCAAAATCGCGTTGAAGTTCGGCTTTCACACACTAATCTCTCAGAACTGAGCATGTGGAGAGATGTTCGTTCAAGTAGCACAAACGGAACGGGTTGGCAGGAGAAACACTTACTCTGCTTTCTCAATGTGTTTCGTATTGTCATTTGGATTTCCTGCAGTATTCACTGTAAAACAGTGTTGTAGCTAGTATCTACGCATATATATGAAGGTAGTAAAGTTTCCAAATGAAAGAATCTTTGTGTTCCCAACAAGCTAATTGAAGGACGGCTTTCACACACACTTAACTCTCAGATCTGAGCATGTGGTGAGACGTTCGTTCAACTAGCACTAATGAACGGTTTGCAGAAGAAACACTTACACTGCTTTATCACTCTGTTTCCTAGAGCCGGTTTGAAGTCCCTGCAGTTTCACTGTAAAACATATTTGGAGATAGAACCTCCCCATATATATGTATGTATTGCAGTTTACATCTGAAAAGAAACTTTCTGTCACCAACAAGTTAGTTCAACCATCGCTTTCAATCATAATTTACTCTCAGAAATGAGCATGGGGAGAGACGTTCGTTCAACTACCACAAAGGAAACGGGTTGCAGGGGAAACACTTACTCTGCTTTTTCACACTCTTTCCCAGTGCTGGTTTGAAGCTCCTATAGTTTTCATTGTAATACCGAGTTACAGGTAGTATCTCCCCATATATATATATGTAGTGCAGATTCCAATTAAAAAGAAACTTTGTGTTCCCAACAAACTAGTTGAAGTACGGATCTGACCCATAATTATCTCTCAAACTGAGCATGTGTGAGACGTTCATTCAACTAGCACAAATGGAACGGGTTGCAGGATTAACAATTGCTCTGCTTTCTCAGTCTGTTACCCAGTGCCGGTTAGAAGCTCCTGCAGTGTTCACTTTAAAACCGAGTTTGAGCTAGTATCTCCCCATATACTTGTATGTAATACAGTTTCCAAATGAAAAGGAACTTTGTGTTTAAATCAAGATAGTTGATGGGCGGCTTTCACACACACTTATCTCTCAGAACTGAGCATATGGAGAGACGTTCGTTCAGCTATCACAAAGTATCGGGTTGCCGTAGAAACACTTACACTGCTTTCTCAGGCTCCTTCCAAGTGACGGTTTGATAATCCTGAAATTTTCAATTTAAAGACAATTTGGAATTTGTACCTAACCATATTTTTTTTATGTAGTTCAGTTTCAAATGAAAAGAAACTTTGTGTTCCCAAAAAGCTTGGTGAGAAACCCCATTCACACACAGTTATATTTCTGAACAGAACATAGGGAGAGACGTTCGTTGAACTAGTACAAAGTGAACATGTTGCAGGGGAAACCTTTACTGTGGTATCACAGTCTGTTTCCCAGTGCCGGTTTGAAGCTCCTGCAATTGTCACTGTAAAACAGAGATGGAGCTTGTACTTCACCATATCTATGTAAATTTTGCAGTTTCCAAATGAAAGATACTTTGTGTTCCCAACCAACTAGGTGAAGGACGGCTTTCAAACACACTTATTCCTCAGAACTGAGCATGTGGAGAGACGTTCATTCAACTAGCACAAACGGAATATTTTGCAGAAGAAACAATTACTCTGATTTCTCACTCTGTTTCCAAGTGCCGGTATGATGTTCCTGCAGTTTTCACTGTAAAAACGAATTGGAGCTTATTCCTAACCATACATTTGTATGTAGGGCACATCCCAATTAAAAAGAATCTTTGGTTTCCCAACCTTCTATATGAAGTGCGATTCTACACACATTTGTCTCTCAATACTGAGCATGTTGAGAGACGTTCGTTCAAATAGCACAAAGGAAACGGGTTGCAGGTGAAACACTTACTCTGCTTTCTCAGTCTCTTTCCCAGTGCCGGGTGGAAGCTCCTATAATTTTCATTGTAAAACTGAGTTACAGGTAGTATCTCCCCATATATATGTATGTAGTGCAGATTCCAATTAAAAAGAAACTTTTTGTTCCCAACAAACTTGTTGAAGTACGAATCTGAGCCATAATTATCTCTCAGAATTTAGCATGTGGAGAGATGATCGTTCAACTAGCAGAAAGGGAACAGTTTGATGGAGAAACACTTACTCTGCTTTCTCAGTCTGTTTCCAATTGCCGGTTTGAAGTTCCGACATTTTTCACTGTAAATACGATTTGGAGTTGTACGTCCGAATATATATGTATGCAGTGCAGATTCCAAATGAAAAGAAACTTTGTGTTCCAAACATGCTAGTTGAAGGACGGCTTTCACACACAAATATCTCTCAGAACTGATCATCTGGAGAGACGTTCGTTCCACTAGCACAAATTAAATGGGTTGCAGAGGAAACAATTACTCTGCTTTCTCAGTCTGTTTCGAAGTGTCGGTTTGATGTTCCTGCAGTTTTCACAGTAAAACCGTGTTGGAGCTTATTCCTACACTATATATATATGTTTGTATTGCAGTTTCCAATTAAAAAGAAACTTTGTGTTCCCAATCTTCTATGTGAAGCACGGCTTTATCACAAAATTATCTCTCAGAACTGAGCATGTGAAGAGACGTTCATTCAAGTAGCACAAAATGAAACTGGTTCCAGGAGTAAAACTTACACTTATTTCTCAGTCTCTTTCCCAGTGCCAGTTTGATGCTCCTACAATTTTCATTGTAAAAGCGAGTTAGAGATAGTATCTATATACATATATATAGATATGTATGTAGTGCAGTTTCCAAATGAAAAGGAACTTTATGTTCCCAACAAGCTAGGTGAAGGAAGGCATTCACACACACTTTTCTCTCAGAACTGAGCATTTGAGAGTTGTTCGTTCAACTAGAAAAAATGGAACGGGTTGCAGGATAAACACGTGCTCTGAATTCTCAGGCTCCTTCCAAGTGCCAGCTAGAGGTTCCTGCAGTTTTCACTGTAAAACCGTTTTGGATCTTGTACCTCCATATATAAATTTATGTATTGTAGTTTTCAAATTAAAGAAAATTTGTGTTCCCCACAATCTAGGTGAAGGACTCCATTCACACAAACTTATATTTCTGAACTGAGCATGGAAGGAGACGTTCATTAAACTAGCATAAAGTGAACGTGTTGCAGGGGAAATATTTACTCTGGTATCACAGTCTGTTTCCCAATGCCGGTTTGAAGCTCCTGCAATTTTCACTGTAAAACAGAGTTGGAGCTAGTATCTCAACATGTATATGTATATATTTCAGTTTAAAACTGAAAGAAACTTTGTGTTCCCAACAAACTTGTTGAAGCATGGCTTTCAAAACACTTATCTCTCAGAAGTGAGCATGTGTAGAGACTTTTGTTCAACTAGCACAAATGGAACGGGTTGCAGCAGAAACACTTACTCTGCTTTCTAGAGTGTTTCCAATTGCCGGTTTTAAGCTCCTGCAATTTTCAATGTAAAACAGAGTTGGAGCTAGTATCTAAGCAGATATACGTATGTAGTGCATTTTCCACCTGAAACGGAATTTGTGTTCCCAAAATCGCGTTGAAGTTTGGCTTTCACACACACTAATCTCTCAGAACTGAGCATGTGGAGAGACGTTCGTTCAAGTAGCACAAACGGAACGGGTTGCAGGAGAAACACTTACTCTGCTTTCTCACTGTCTTTCCTATTGTCATTTGGATTTCCTGCAGTTTTCACTGTAAAACAGTGTTGTAGCTAGTATCTCCGCATATATATGAAGGTAGTAAAGTTTCCAAATGAAAGAATCTTTGTGTTCCCAACAAGCTAATTGAAGGACGGCTTTCACACACACTTAACTCTCAGATCTGAGCATGTGGTGAGACGTTCGTTCAACTAGCACAAATGAACGGTTGGCAGAAGAAACACTTACACTGCTTTATCACTCTGTTTCCTAGAGCCGGTTTGAAGTCCCTGCAGTTTCACTGTAAAACAGATTTGGAGATAGAACCTACCCATATGTATGTATGTATTGCATTTTACATCTGAAAAGAAACTTTTTGTCAGTAAAAACTTAGTTGAACCATCGCTTTAATTCATAATATACTCTCAGAATTGAGCATGAGGAGAGACGTTCGTTCAACTACCACAAAGGAAACGGGTTGCAGGAGAAACACTTACTCTGCTTTTTCAGTCTCTTTCCCAGTGCTGGTTTGAAGCTCCTATAATTTTCATTGTAATACCGAGTTACAGGTAGTATCTCCCCATATATATGTATGTAGTGCAGATTCCAATTAAAAAGAAACTTTGTGTTCCAAACAAACTAGTTGAAGTATGGATCTGACCCATAATTATCTCTCAGAACTGAGCATGTGTAGAGACGTTCGTTCAACTAGCACAAATGGAACGGGTTGCAGGATTAACACTTGCTCTGCTTTCTCAGTCTGTTACCCAGTGCCGGTTAGAAGCTCCTGCAGTGTTCACTGTAAAACCGAGTTTGAGCTAGTATATCCCCATATACTTGTATGTAATACAGTTTCCAATTGAAAAGGAACTTTGTGTTTAAATCAAGATAGTTGAAGGGCGGCTTTCACACACACTTATCTCTCAGAACTGAGCATATGGTGAGACGTTCGTTCAGCTATCACAAAGTATCGGGTTGCCGTAGAAACACTTACACTGCTTTCTCAGGCTCCTTCCAAATGACGGTTTGATAATCCTGAAGTTTTCAATTTAAAGCCAATTTGGAATTTGTACCTACCATATATTTTTATGTAGTTCAGTTTCAAATGAAAAGAAACTTTGTGTTCCCAACAAGCTATGTGAAGGACGGCATTCACAAACAGTAATTTCTCAGAACTGAGCATGTGGGGAGACCTTTGTTCAACAAGTAAAAAGGGAACTGGTTGGAGATGAAACACTTACTCTACTTTCTCAGTCTGTTTCCCATTACCGGTTTGAAGTTCCTGCAGATTTAACTGTACTTCAGTTTTGCAGCTGGTATCTGCCCATATATATGTATGTAGTGCAGTTTCCAAGTGAAAAGAAACATTTTGTTCCCAACAATTATGTTTACGATGGCTTTCACACACACTTAACTCTCAGAACTGAGCATGTGGAAAGACGTTCGTTCAACTATCCCAAAGGGAACGGGTTGCAGGAGAAATACTTACTCGGCTTTCCCGGTGTGTTTCACATGGCCGGTTTGAAGTTCCTGCTTTTTTCACTGTAAAAAAGTTTTGGAGCTTGTACGTCCCCATATATATGCATGCAGTGCAGATTCCAAATGATAAAAATCTTTGTGTTCCCAACAAACTTGTTGAAGGACGGCTTTCACACACAATAATCTCTGAAAACTGTGCATGTGGAGAGACATTCGTTCAACTAGCACTAATGGAACGAGTTGGAGGAGAAACGCATACTCTGATTTCTCAGACACCTTTAAAAGTACCGGTTTGAAGTTCCTGCAGTTTTCAATGTAAATCACTGTTGGAGCTATTACCACCACATATATATGTATGTAGTGTAGATACCAACTGAAAAGAAAATTTGTGTTCCCAACAGGCTAGTTGAAGGACGGCTATCACACACAAATATCTCTCAGAACTGAGCATGTGGAGGGAAGTACGTTGAACTAGCAAAAATTAAACATGTTGCAGGAGAAACAATTATTCTGCTTTCTCAATTTATTTCCAATTGCCGGTTTGCTTTTCCTGCAGTTTTCACTGTAAAACAGTGTTGGAGCTTGTTCCTACCCTATATATATATATGTATTGCAGATTCCAATTAAAAAGAAAGTTTGTGTTCTCAATCTTCTATGTGAAGGACGGCTTCAACACAAAATTATCTCTCAGAACTGAGCATGTGGAGAGACGCTCGTTCATCTACCACAAAGGAAACGGTTTGCAGGAGTAACACTTACTCTGCTTTCTCAGTCTGTTACCCAGTGCCGGTTTGAAGTTTCTACAGTGTTCACTGTAAAACCGAGTTTGAGCTAGTATCTCCCCAAATATTTGTATGTAGTGCAGTTTCCAAATGAAAAGAAACTATGTGTTTAAAACAAGCTAGTTGAAGGACGGCTTTCACACACACTTATCTCTCAGATCTGAGCATATGGAGAGACGTTCGCTCAGCTATCACAAAGAATCATGGTTGCAGTAGAAACACTTAAACTGCTTACTTAGGCTCCTTCCAGTTTCGGTTTGATATTCTTGAAGTTTTCAATGTAAAACCGTTTTGGAGTTTGTAACTAACCATATAATTGTATGTAGTTCAGTTTCCAAATGAAAAGAAACTTTGTGTTCCCAACAAGCTAGGTGAAGGACCCCATTCACACACACTTATATTTCTGAACAGAACATAGGGAGAGACGTTCGTTCAACTAGTACAAAGTGAACGTGTTGCAGGGGAAACATTTACTCTGGTATCACAGTCTGTTTCCCAGTGCTGGTTTGAAGCTCCTGCAATTTTCACTCTAAAACAGAGTTGGAGCTTGTACTTCACCATATATATGTAAGTAGTGCAGTTTCCAAATGAAAGATACTTTGTGTTCCCAACAAACTAGGTGAAGGACGGCTTTCAAACACACTTATCCCTCAGAACTGAGCATGTGAAGAGACGTTCATTCAACTAGCACAAACGGAATATTTTGCAGAAGAAACAATTACTCTGATTTCTCACTGTGTTTCCTAGTGCCTGTTTGATGTTCCTGCAATTTTCACTGTAAAACCGAATTGGAGCTTGTTCCTAACCATACATATGTATGTAGGGCAGTTTCCATTAAAAAGAATCTTTGTGTTCCCAACCTTCTATATGAAGTACGATTATTACATACAATTTTCTCTCAATAATGAACATGTTGAGAGACGTTCGTTCAAAAAGCACAAAGGAAACGGTTGCAGGAGAAACACTTACTCTGCATTCTCAGTCTGTTTCCCAGTGCTGGTTTGAAGCTCCTATAATTTTCATTGTAAAACCGAATTATAGGTAGTATCTCCACATATATATTTATGTAGTGCAGATTCCAGTTAAAAAGAACCTTTGTGTTCCCAACAAACTTGTTGAAGTTCGGATCTGACCCATAATAACTTTCAGAAATTAGCATGTGGAGAGACGATCGTTCAACTAGCAAAAGGGAACAGTTTGCCGGAGAAACACTTACTCTGCTTTCTCAGTGTGTTTCCAAGAGCTGGTATGAATGTTCCAACATTTTTAACTGTAAATACGATTTGGAGCTTGTACGTCCCAATATATATATGTATGTAGTGCAGATCCCAAATGAAAAGAAACTTTGTGTTCCAAACAACCTATTTGAAGGGCTTCTTTCACACACAAGTATCTCTCAGAACTGATCATCTGGAGAGACGTTCTTTCCGCTAGCACAAA
Source organism: Camelus ferus (assembly GCF_009834535.1). Lineage (NCBI taxonomy): Eukaryota > Metazoa > Chordata > Mammalia > Artiodactyla > Camelidae > Camelus > Camelus ferus. Next base: position 2,454,337 of record NC_045704.1, read on the forward strand.
TTAAATGGGTTGCCGATGAAAAAATTAATCTTCTTTCTCAGTCTGTTTCCAAGTGTCGGTTTGATGTTCCTGAAGTTTTCACAGTAAAACCGTGTTGGAGCTTTTTCCTAACCTATATGTATATGTATGTATTGCAGTTTCTAGTTAAAAAGAAACTTTGTGTTCCCAACCTTCTATGTGAAGGACGGCTTTATCACAAAATTATTTCTCAGAACTGAGCATGTGGAGAGACTTTCGTTCAACTAGCACAAAATGAAACCAGTTCCTGTATTAAAACTTACACTTCTTCTCAGTCTCTTTCCTACTGCCGGTTTGAAGCTCCTACAATTTTCATTTTAAAAGTGAGTTAGAGATAGTATCTCCACATATATATGTATGTAGTGCAGTTTCCAAATGAAAAGAAACTTTATTTTCCCAACAAGCTAGGTGAAGGTAGCATTCACACACACATTTCTCTCAGAACTGAGCATTTGAGAGATGTTCACTCAACTAGAAAAAATGGAACGGGTTGCTGGCTAAACACGTGCTCTGATTTCTCAGGCTCTTTCCAAGTGCCAGCTAGAGGTTCCTCCAGTTTTCACTCTAAACCGTGTTGGAGCTAATACATCAACATATAAATTTATGTATTGTTAGTTTTCAAATTAAAAGAAAGTTTGTGTTCCCCACAAGCTAGGTGAAGGACTCCATTCACACAAACTTATATTTCTGAAATGAGCATGGAAAGAGACGTTCATTAAACTAGCATAAAGGGAACGTGTTGCAGGGGAAATATTTACTCTGGTATCACAGTATTTTTCCCCATGCCGGTTTGAAGCTCCTGCAATTTTCACTGTAAAACAGAGTTGGAGCTACTATCTCAACATATATATGTATGAAGTTCAGTTTAAAACAGAAAAGAAACTTTGTGTTCCCAACAAACTTGTTGAAGAACGGCTATCACAAACACTTATCTCTCAGAACTGAGCATGTGTAGAGACTTTTGTTCAACCATCACAAATGGAACGGTTTGCAGGTAAACACTTATTCTGCTTTCTAGACTTTTTCCTATTGCCGGTTTTAAGCTCCTGAAATTTTCACTGTAATACCGAGTTGGACCTAGTATCTAAGCAGATATACATATGTAGTGCATTTTCCAACTGAAACGGAAGTTTGTGTTCCCAAAATGTCGTTGAATTTCGGCTTTCACACACACTAATCTCTCAGAAGTGAGCATGTGGAGAGACGTTCGTTCAACTAGCCCAAACGGAACGGGTTGCAGGAGAAACACTTACTCTGCTTTCTCACTGTCTTTCCTTTTGTCGGTTTGTAGTTCCTGCAGTTTTCACTGTAAAACAGTGTTGGAGCTAGTATCTCCGCATATATATGAAGGTAATGAAGTTTCCAAATGAAAAGAATCTTTGTGTTCCCAACAAGCTAGTTGAAGGTCAGCTTTCACACACAGTTAAATCTCAGATCTTTGCATGTGGAGAGACGTTCGTTCAACTAGCACAAAGGGAACGGTTTGCAGAAGAAACACTTACTCTGCTTTATCACTCTGTTTCCTAGTGCCGGTTTGAAGTTCCTTCAGTTTCACTGTAAAACAGATTTGGAAATAGTACCTCCCCATATATATGTATGTATTGCAGTTTACATCTGAAAAGAAACTTTTTGTCACCAACAAGTTAGTTGAACAATCGCTTTCACTCATAATTTACTCTCAGAAATGAGCATGAGGAGAGACTTTCGTTCAACTAGCACAAAGGGAACAGGTTGCAGGGGAAACACTTACTGCTTTCTCTGTTTCCCAATGCCGGTCTGATGCTCCTGCAATTTTCACTGTAAAACCGATTTGGAGCTAGTATCCCCCATATATATGTATGAAGTGTAGTTTCCAAATGAAAGAAACTTTGTGTTCCCAACAAGCTATGTGAAGGTCGGCATTCACACACAGTTATTTTTCAGAACTGAGCATGTGGGGAGACATTTGTTCAACAAGTACAAAGGGAACTGGTTGGAGAAGAAACACTTACTCTACTTTCTCAGTCTGTTTCCCAGTGCCGGTTTGAACTTCCTGCAGATTTAACTGTACTTCAGATTTGGAGCTGGTATCTGCCCATATATATGTATGTAGTGCAGTTTCCAAGTGAAAAGAAACATTTTGTTCCCAACAATTATGTTTACGATGGCTTTCACACACACTTAACTCTCAGAACTGAGCATGTGGAAAGACGTTCGTTCAACTATCCCAAAGGGAACGGGTTGCAGGAGAAACACTTACTCGGCTTTCACGGTGTGTTTCATATGGCCGGTTTGAATTTCCTGCTTCTTTCACTGTAAAAAAGGTTTGGAGCTTGTACGTCCCCATATATATGTATGCAGTGCAGATTCCAAATGAAAAAAATCTTTGTGTTCCCAACAAACTTTTTGAAGGACGGCTTTCACACACAATAATCTCTGAAAACTGTGCATGTGGAGAGACATTCGTTCAACTAGCACAAATGGAGCGAGTTGGAGGAGAAACGCTTACTCTGATTTCTCAGACACCTTTAAAAGTACCGGTTTGAAGTTCCTGCAGTTTTCAATGTAAATCACTGTTGGAGCTATTACCACCACATATATATGTATGTAGTGTAGATACCAACTGAAAAGAAAATTTGTGTTCCCAACAATCTAGTTGAAGGACGGCTATCACACACAAATATCTCTCAGAACTGAGCATGTGGAGGGACGTACGTTGAACTACCAAAATTAAACATGTTGCAGGAGAAACAATTAATCTGCTTTCTCAATCTATTTCCAATTGCCGGTTTGTTGTTCCTGCAGTTTTCACTGTAAAAGAGTGTTGGAGCTTGTTCCGACCCTATGTATATGTATGTATTGCAGATTCCAATTAAAAAGAAATTTTGTGTTCTCAATCTTCTATGTGAAGGACAGCTTCAACACAAAATTATCTCTCAGAACTGAGCATGTGGAGAGACGCTCGTTCAACTACCACAAAGGAAACGGTTTGCAGGTATAACACTTACTCTGCTTTCTCAGTCTGTTACCCAGTGCCAGTTTGAAGTTCCTACATTGTTCAATGTAAAACCGAGTTTGAGCTAGTATCTCCCCACATATTTGTATGGAGTACAGTTCCCAAATGAAAAGAAACTTTGTGTTTAAAACAAGCTAGTTGAAGGATGGTATTCACATACATTTATCTCTCAGAACTGAGCATATGGAGAGACATTCGTTCAGATATCACAAAGAATCAGGTTGCAGTAGAAACACTTACACTGCTTTCTCAGGCTCCTTCCAGTTTCAGTTTGATATTCTTGAAGTTTTCAATGTAAAACCGTTTTGGAGTTTGTAACTAACCATATAATTGTATGTAGTTCAGTTTCCAAATGAAAAGAAACTTTGTGTTCCCAACAAGCTAGTTGAAGGACCCCATTCACACACACATATTTCTGAACAGAACATAGGGAGAGACCTTCGTTCAACTAGTACAAAGTGAACGTGTTTCAGGGGAAACATTTACTCTGGTATCACAGTCTGTTTCCCTGTGCCGGTTTGATGTTCCTGCAGTTTTCACTGTAAAACAGAGTTGGAGTTTGTTCCTAACAATACATATGTATGTAGAGCATTTTCCAATTAAAAAGAAACTTTGTGTTCCCAACTTTCTATATGAAGTACGATTTTTACACACAATTAGTCTCTCAATACTGAACATGTTGAGAGACGTTCATTCAAATACCACAAAGGAAATGGGTTGCAGGAGAATCACTTACTCTGCATTCTCAGTCTCTTTCCCACTGCTGGTTTAAAGTTCCTATAATTTTCATTGTAAAACCGAATTACAGGTAGTATCTCCACATATATATGTATGTAGTGCAGATTCCAATTAAAAAGAAACTTTGTGTTCCCAACAAATTGTTTGAAGTAAGGATCTGACCCATAATTATCTTTCAGAATTTAGCATGTGGAGAGACGATTGTTCAACTAGCAGAAAGGGAACAGTTTGACGGAGAAACACTTACTCTGCTTTCTCAGTCTGTTTCCAAGTGCCAGTTTGAAGTTCCGACATTTTTCACTGTAAATACGATTTGGAGCTTTTACGTCCCAATATATATATGTATGCAGTGCAGATCCCAAATGAAAAGAAACTTTGTGTTCCAAACAAGCTAGTTGAAGGGCTTCTTCCACACACAAGTATCTCTCAGAACTGATCATCTGGAGAGACGTTCTTTCCACTAGCACAAATTAAATGGGTTGCCGATGAAACAATTACTCTGCTTTCTCAGTCTGTTTCCAAGTGTCGGTTTGATGTTCCTGAAGTTTTCACAGTAAAACCGTGTTGGAACTTGTTCCTAACCTATATATATATCTATGTATTGCAGTTTCTAGTTAAAAAGAAAATTTGTGTTCCCAACCTTCTATGTGAAGTACGGCTTTATCACAAAATTATTTCTCAGAACTGAGCATGTGGAGAGACGTTCGTTCAACTAGCACAAAATGAAACCTTTTCCAGTAGTAAAACTTACACTTCTTCTCAGTCTCTTTCCTACTGCCGGTTTGAAGCTCCTACAATTTTCATTTTAAAAGCGAGTTAGAGATAGTATCTCCACATATATCTGTATGTAGTGCAGTTTCCAAATTAAAAGAAACTTTATGTTCCCAACAAGCTAGTTGAAGGAAGTCATTCACACACACATTTCTCTCAGAACTGAGCATTTGAGAGATGTTCGTTCAACTAGAAAAAATGGAACGGGTTGCTGGATAAACACGTGCTCTGAATTCTCAGGCTCTTTCCAAGTGCCAGCTAGAGGTTCCTCCCGTTTTCACAGTAAATTCGTGTTGGAGCTAATACATCCACATATAAATTTATGTATTGTAGTTTTCAAATTAAAAGAAACTTTGTGTTCCCCACAATCTAGTTGAAGGACTCCATTCAAACAAACTTATATTTCTGAACTGAGCATGGAAAGAGGCGTTCATTAAACTAGCATAAAGGGATCGTGTTGCAGGGGAAATATTTACTCTGGTATCACAGTCTGTTTCCCAATGCCTGTTTGAACCTCCTGCAATTTTCACTGTAAAACAGAGTTGGAGCTAGTATCTCAAAATATATATGTATGAATTTCAGTTTAAAACAGAAAAGAAACTTTGTGTTCCCAACAAACTTGTTGAAGAACGGCTATCACAAACACTTATCTCTCAGAACTGAGCATGTGTAGAGACTTTTGTTCAACCAGCACAAATTTAACGGTTTGCAGGGAAACACTTATTCTGCTTTCTATACTTTTTCCTATTGCCGGTTTTAAGCTCCTGAAATTTTCACTGTAAAAACCGAGTTGGACCTAGTATCTAAGCAGATATACATATGTAGTGCATATTCCAACTGAAACGGAACTTTGTGTTCCCAAAATCTCGTTGAATTTCGGCTTTCACACACACTAATCTCTCAGAACTGAGCATGTGGAGAGACGTTCGTTCAACTAGCACAAAGGGAACAGGTTGCAGGTGAAACACTTACTGCTTTCCCTGTCTGTTTCCCAATGCCGGTCTGATGCTCCAACAATTTTCACTGTAAAACCGATTTGGAGCTAGTATCCCCCATATATATGTATGTAGTGTAGTTTCCAAATGAAAAGAAACTTTGTGTTTAAAACAAGCTAGTTGAAGTTCGGCTTTCACACACACTAATCTCTCAGAACTGAGCATGTGGAGAGACGTTCGTTCAACTAGCACAAACGGAACGGTTTGCAGGAGAAACACTTACTCTGCTTTCTCAGAGTCTTTCCTTTGTTGGTTTGTAGTTCCTGCAGTTTTCACTGTAAAACAGTGTAGGAGCTACTATCTCCGCATATATATGAAGGTAATGAAGTTTCCAAATGAAAAGAATCTTTGTGTTCCCAACAAGCTAGTTGAAGGACGGCTTTCACACACAGTTAAATCTCAGATCTGTGCATGTGGAGAGACGTTCTTTCAACTAGCACAAAGGGAACGGTTTGCAGAAGAAACACTTACTCTGCTTTATCACTCTGTTTCCTAGTGCCGGTTTGAAGTTCCTGCAGTTTCACTGTAAAACAGATTTGGAAATAGTACCTCCCCATATATATGTATGTATTGCAGTTTACATCTGAAAAGAAACTTTTTGTCACCAACAAGTTATTTGAACAATCGCTTTCACTCATAATTTACTCTCAGAAATGAGCATGAGGAGAGACTTTCGTTCAACTAGCACAAAGGGAACAGGTTGCAGGGGAAACACTTACTGCTTTCTCTGTCTGTTTCCCAATGCCGGTCTGATGCTCCTGCAATTTTCACTGTAAAACCGATTTGGAGCTAGTATCCCCCATATATATGTGTGAAGTGTAGTTTCCAAATGAAAGAAACTTTGTGTTCCCAACAAGCTATGTGAAGGACGGCATTCACACACAGTTATTTTTCAGAACTGAGCATATGGGGAGACATTTGTTCAACAAGTACAAAGGGAACTGGTTGGAGAAGAAACACTTACTCTACTTTCTCAGTCTGTTTCCCAGTGCCGGTTTGAACTTCCTGCAGATTTATCTGTACTTCAGTTTTGGAGCTGGTATCTGCACATATATATGTATGTAGTGCAGTTTCCAAGTGAAAAGAAACATTTTGTTCCCAACAATTATGTTTACGATGGCTTTCACACACACTTAACTCTCAGAACTGAGCATGTGGAAAGACGTTCGTTCAACTATCCCAAAGGGAACGGGTTGCAGGAGAAACACTTACTCGGCTTTCACGGTGTGTTTCACATGGCCGGTTTGAATTTCCTGCTTCTTTCACTGTAAAAAAGGTTTGGAGCTTGTACGTCCCCATATATATGTATGCAGTGCAGATTCCAAATGAAAAAAAATCTTTGTGTTCCCAACAAACTTTTTGAAGGACGGCTTTCACACACAATAATCTCTGAAAACTGTGCATGTGGAGAGACATTCGTTCAACTAGCACTAATGGAACGAGTTGGAGGAGAAACGCTTACTCTGATTTCTCAGACACCTTTAAAAGTACCGGTTTGAAGTTCCTGCAGTTTTCAATGTAAATCACTGTTGGAGCTATTACCACCACATATATATGTATGTAGTGTAGATACCAACTGAAAAGAAAATTTGTGTTCCCAACAGGCTAGTTGAAGGACGGCTATCACACACAAATATCTCTCAGAACTTAGCATGTGGAGGGAAGTACGTTGAACTAGCAAAAATTAAACATGTTGCAGGAGAAACAATTATTCTGCTTTCTCAATTTATTTCCAATTGCCGGTTTGCTTTTCCTGCAGTTTTCACTGTAAAACAGTGTTGGAGCTTGTTCCGACCCTATGTATATGTATGTATTGCAGATTCCAATTAAAAAGAAAGTTTGTGTTCTCAATCTTGTATGTGAAGGGCGGCTTCAACACAAAATTATCTCTCAGAACTGAGCATGTGGAGAGACGCTCGTTCAACTACCACAAAGGAAACGGTTTGCAGGAATAACACTTACTCTGCTTTCTCAGTCTGTTACCCAGTGCCAGTTTGAAGTTCCTACATTGTTCAATGTAAAACCGAGTTTGAGCTAGTATCTCCCCACATATTTCTATGTAGTGCAGTTTCCAAATGAAAAGAAACTTTGTGTTTAAAACAAGCTAGTTGAAGGACGGTTTTCACATACACTTATCTCTCAGAACTGAGCATATGGAGAGACATTCGTTCAGATATCACAAAGAATCAGGTTGCAGTAGAAACACTTACACTGCTTTCTCAGGCTCCTTCCTGTTTCGGTTTGATATTCTTGAAGTTTTCAATGTAAAACCGTTTTGGAGTTTGTAACTAACCATATAATTGTATGTAGTTCAGTTTCCAAATGATAAGAAACTTTGTGTTCCCAACAAGCGAGGTGAAGGACCCCATTCACACACACATATTTCTGAACAGAACATAGGGAGAGACCTTCGTTCAACTAGTACAAAGTGAACGTGTTGCAGGGGAAACATTTACTCTGTTATCACAGTCTGTTTCCCAGTGCCGGTTTGATGTACCTGCAGTTTTCACTGTAAAACAGAGTTGGAGCTTGTTCCTAACAATACATATGTATGTAGGGCAGTTTCCAATTAAAAAGAAACTTTTTGTTCCCAACTTTCTATATGAAGTACGATTATTACACACAATTAGTCTCTCAATACTGAACATGTTGAGAGACGTTCGTTCAAATACCACAAAGGAAATGGGTTGCAGGAGAAACACTTACTCTGCATTCTCAGTCTCTTTCCCACTGCTGGTTTGAAGCTGCTATAATTTTCATTGTAAAACCGAATTACAGTTAGTATCTCCACATATATATGTATGTAGTGCAGATTCCAATTAAAAAGAAACTTTGTGTTCCCAACAAACTGGTTGAAGTAAGGATCTGACCCATAATTATCTTTCAGAATTTAGCATGTGGAGAGACGATTGTTCAACTAGCAGAAAGGGAACAGTTTGACGGAGAAACACTTACTCTGCTTTCTCAGTCTGTTTCCAAGTGCCGGTTTGAAGTTCCGACATTTTTCACTGTAAATACGATTTGGAGCTTGTACGTCCCAATATATATATGTATGCAGTGCAGATCCCAAATGAAAAGAAACATTGTGTTCCAAACAACCTAGTTAAAGGGCTTCTATCCACACAATTATCTCTCTGAACTGATCATCTTGAGAGACGTTCTTTCCACTAGCACAAATTAAATGGGTTGCCGATGAAACAATTAATCGGCTTTCTCAGTCTGTTTCCAAGTGTCGGTTTGATGTTCCTGAAGTTTTCACAATAAAACCGTGTTGGAGCTTGTTCCTAACCTATATATATATGTATGTATTGCAGTTTCTAGTTAAAAAGAAACTTTGTGTTCCCAAACTTCTATGTGAAGGACGGCTTTATCACAAAATTATTTCTCAGAACTGAGCATGTGGAGAGACGTTCGTTCAACTAGCACAAAATTAAACCGGTTCCAGTAGTAAAACTTACACTATTTCTCAGTCTCTTTCCTACTGCCGGTTTGAAGCTCCTACAATTTTCATTTTAAAAGCGAGTTAGAGATAGTATCTCCACATATATATGTATGTAGTGCAGTTTCCAATTGAAAAGAAACTTTATGTTCCCAACAAGCTAGGTGAAGGAAGGCATTCACACACATTTTTCTCTCAGATCTGAGCATTTGAGAGATGTTCTTTCAACTAGAAAAAATGGAACGGTTTGCAGGATAAACACGTGCTCTGATTTCTCAGGCTCTTTCCAAGTGCCAGCTAGAGGTTCCTCCAGTTTTCACTGTAAAATCGTGTTGGAGCTAGTACATCCAAATATAAATTTATGTATTGTAGTTTTCAAATTAAAAGAAACTGTGTTCCCCATAAGCTAGGTGAAGGACTTCATCCACACAAACTTATATTTCTGAACTGAGCATGGAAAGAGACGTTCATTAAACTAGCATAAAGGGAACGTGTTGCAGGGGAAATATTTACTCTGGTACCACAGTCTGTTTCCCAATGCTCATTTTGAAGCTCCTGCAATTTTCACTGTAAAACAGAGTTGGAGCTAGTATCTCAACATATATATGTATGAAGTTCAGTTTAAAACTAAAAAGAAACTTTGTGTTCCCAACAAATTTTTTTGAAGCACGGCTTTCACAAACACTTATCTCTCAGAACTGAGCATGTGTAGAGACTTTCGTTCAACCAGCATAAATGGAACGGTTTGCAGGGAAACACATATTCTGCTTTCTAGACTTTTTCCTATTGCCGGTTTTAAGCTCCTGAAATTTTCACTGTAAAACCGAGTTGGACCTCGTATCTAAGCAGATATACATATGTAGTGCATTTTCCAACTGAAACGGAACTTTGTGTTCCCAAAATCTCGTTGAATTTCGGCTTTCACACACACTAATTCCTCAGAACTGAGCATGTGGGTAGACGTTCGTTCAACTAGCCCAAACGGAACGGATGGCAGGAGAAACACTTACTCTGCTTTCTCACTGTCTTTCCTTTTGTCGGTTTGTAGTTCCTGCAGTTTTCACTGTAAAACAGTGTTGGAGTTAGTATCTCCGCATATATATGAATGTAATGAAGTTTCCAAATGAAAAGAATCTTTGTGTTCCCAACAAGCTAGTTGAAGGACGGCTTTCACACACACTTAACTCTCAGATCTGAGCATGTGGAGAGACGTTCATTCAACTAGCACAAAGGGAACGGTTTGCAGAAGAAACACTTACACTGCTTTATCACTCTGTTTCCTAGTGCCGGTTTGAAGTTCCTGCAGTTTCACTTTAAAACAGATTTGGAGATAGTACCTCCCCATATGTATGTATGTATTGCAGTTAACAACTGAAGAGAATCCATTAGTTACCAACAAGTTATTTGAACAATCGCTTTAACTCATAATTTCCTCTCATAAATGAGCATGAGTAGAGACGTTCGTTCAAATAGCACAAAGGGAACAGGTTTCAGGGGAAACACTTACTGGTTTCTATTTCTGTATCCCAATGCCGGTCTGATGCTCCAACAATTTTCACTGTAAAACCGATTTGGAGCTAGTATCCCCGATATATATTTATGTAGTGTAGTTTCCAAATGAAAAGAAACTTTGTGTTCCCAACAAGCTATGTGAAGGACGGCATTCACACACAGTTATTTCTCAGAACTGAGCATGTGGGGAGACCTTTGTTCAACAAGTACAAAGGGAACTGTTTGGAGAAGAAACACTTACTCTACTTTCTCAGTCTGTTTCCCAGTGCCGGTTTGAAATTCCTGCAAATTTAACTGTACTTCAGATATGGAGCTGGTATCTGTCCATATATATGTATGTAGTGCAGTTTCCAAGTGAAAAGAAACTTTTTGTTCCCAACAAATATGTTTACGATGGCTTTCACACACACTTAACTCTCAGAACTGAGCATGTGGAAAGACGTTCGTTCAACTATCCCAAAGGGAACGGGTTGCAGGAGAAACACTTACTCGGCTTTCCCGGTGTGTTTCACATGGCCGGTTTGAAGTTCCTGCTTTTTTCACTGTAAAAAAGTTTTGGAGCTTGTACGTCCCCATATATATGTATGCAGTGCAGATTCCAAATGAAAAAAATCTTTGTGTTCCCAACAAACATGTTGAAGGACGGCTTTCACACACAATAATCTCTGAAAACTGTGCATGTGGAGAGACATTCGTTCAACTAGCACAAATGGAACGAGTTGGAGGAGAAACCCTTACTCTGATAACTCAGACACCTTTGAAAGTACCGGCTTGAAGTTCCTGCAGTTTTCAATGTTAATCACTGTTGGAGCTATTACCACCACATATATATTTATGTAGTGTAGATACCAACTGAAAAGAAAATTTGTGTTCCCAACAGGCTAGTTGAAGGACGGCTATCACACACAAATATCTCTCAGAACTGAGCATGTGGAGGGACGTACGATGAACTACCAAAATTAAACTTGTTGTAGAAGAAACTATTAATCTGTTTTCTCAGTCTATTTCCAATTTCCGGTTTGCTGTTCCTGCAGTTTTCACTGTAAAACAGTGTTGGAGCTTGTTCCTTCCCTATATATATGTATGTATTGCCGATTCCAATTAAAAAGAAAGTTTGTGTTCTCAATCTTCTATGTGAAGGACGGCTTCAAAACAAAATTATCTCTCAGAAATGAGCATGTGAATAGACGCTCGTTCAACTACCACAAAGGAAATGGTTTTCAGGAGTAAAATTTACTCTGCTTTCTCAGTCTGTTACCCAGTGCTGTTTTGAAACTCCTACAGTGTTCACTGTAAAACCGAGTTTGAGCGAGTATCTCCCCATCTATTTTTATGTAGTGCAGTTTCAAAATTAAAAGAAACTTTGTGTTTAAAACAAGCTAGTTTAAGGACGGCTTTCACACACACTTATCTCTCAGAACTGAGCATATGGAGAGACGTTCGTTCAGCTATCACAAAGAATCAGGTTGCAGTAGAAACACTTACACGGCTTTCTCAGGCTCCTTCCAGTTTCGGTTTGATATTCTTGAAGTTTTCAATGTAAAACGGTTTTGGAGTTTGTAACTAACCATTTAATTGTATGTAGTTCAATTTCCAAATGAAAAGAAACTTTGTGTTCCCAACAAGCTAGGTGAAGGACCCCATTCACACACACTTATATTTCTGAGAAGGACATAGGGAGAGACGTCCGTTCAACTAGTACAAAGTGATCGTGTTGCAGGGAAACATTTATTCTGTTATCACAGTCTGTTTCCCAGTGCCGGTTTGACGCTCCTTCAATTTTCATGGTAAAACAGGGTTGGAGACTGTACTTCACCATATCTATGTAAGTAGTTCAGTTTCCAAATGAAAGATACTTTGTGTTCCCAACCAACTAGGTGAAGGACGGCTTTCAAACACATTTATCCCTCAGAACTGAGCATGTGGAGAGACGTTCGTTCAACTAGCACAAACGGAACATTTTGCAAAAGAAACAATTACTCTAATTTCTCACTCTGTTTCCAAGTGCCGGTTTGATGTTCCTGCAGTTTTCACTGTAAAACCGAATTGGAGCTTGTTCCTAACCATACATATGTATGTAGGGCAGTTTCCATTTAAAAAGAATCTTTGGTTTCCCAACCTTCTATATGAAGTACGATTTTTACACACAATTGTTTCTCAATAATGAGCATGTTGAGAGACGTTTGTTCTAATAGCACAAATGAAACAGGTTGCAGGAGAAACAGTTACTCTGCTTTCTCAGTCTCTTTCCCAGTGCCTGTTTGAAACTCCAATAATTTTCATTGTAAGACCGAGTTACAATTAGTATATCCACATATATATGTATGTAGTGCAGATTCCAATTAAAAAGAAAATTTGTGTTCCCTGCAAACTAGTTGATGTGCGGATCTGACCCATAATTTTCTCTCAGAATTTAGCATGTGAAGAGACGATCGTTCAACTTGCAGAAAGGGGACAGTTTGCCGGAGAAACACTTAGTCTGCTTTCTCAGTCTTTTTCCAAGTGCCGCTTTGAAGTTCCGACATTTTTCACAGTAAATACGATTTGGAGCTTGTATGTCCCAATATATATATGTATGCAGTTCAGATTCCAAATGAAAAGAAACTTTGTGTTCCAAACAAGCTAGTTGAAAGACGGCTTTCACACACAAATATCCCTCAGTACTGATCATCTGGAGAGACGTTCGTTCCACTAGCACTAATTAAATGGATTGCAGAGGAAACAATTACTCTGCTTTCTCAGTCTCTTTCCAAGTGTCGGTTTGATGTTCCTGCAGTTTTCACAGTAAAACCGTGTTGGAGCTTGTTCCTACCCTATATATATATATATGTATGTATTGCAGTTTCCAGTTAAAAAGAAACTTTGTGTTCCCAACCTTCTATGTGAAAGACGGCTTTATCACAAAATTATTTCTCAGAACTGAGCAAGTGGAAAGACGTTCGTTCAACTAGCACAAAATGAAACCGATTCCAGTAGTAAAACTTACAATTCTTTCTCAGTCTCTTCCCAGTGCCGGTTTGAAGCTCCTACAATTTTCATTGCAAAAGCGAGTTAGAGATAGTATCTCCACATATATATGTATGTAGTGCAGTTTCCAAATGAAAAGAAACTTTATTTTCCCAACAAGCTAGGTGAAGGAAGGCATTCACACACACTTATCTCTCAGAACTGAGGATTTGAGAAATGTTCGTTCAACTAGAAAAAATGGAACGGGTTGCAGGATAAATACGTGCTCTGAATTCACAGGCTCCTTCCAAGTGCCAGCTAGAGGTTCCTGCAGTTTTCACTGTAAAACCGTTTTGGATCTAGTACTTCCACATATAAATTTATGTATTGTAGTTTTCAAATTAAAAGAAACTTTGTGTTCCCCACAATCTAGGTGAAGGACTCCATTCACACAAACTTATATTTCTGAACTGAGCATGGAAAGAGACGTTCATTAAACTAGCATAAAGTGAACGTGTTGCAGGGGAAATATTACCTCTGGTATCACAGTCTGTTTCCCCATGCCGGTTTGAAGCTCCTGCAATTTTCACTGTAAAACAGAGTTGGAGCTAGTATCTCAACATGTATATGTATGTATTTCAGTTTAAAACTGAAAAGAAAATTTGTGTTCCCAACAAACTTGTTGAAGCATGGCTTTCAAAACACTTATCTCTCAGAAGAGAGCATGTGTAGAGACTTTTGTTCAACTAGCACAAATGGAACGGGTTGCAGCAGAAACACTTACTCTGCTTTCTAGACTGTTTCCTACTGCCGGTTTTATGCTCCTGCAATTTTCAATGTAAAACAGTGTTGGAGCTAGTATCTAAGCAGATATACGTATGTAGTGCATTTTCCACCTGAAACGGAATTTGTGTTCCCAAAATCGCGTTGAAGTTCGGCTTTCACACACTAATCTCTCAGAACTGAGCATGTGGAGAGATGTTCGTTCAAGTAGCACAAACGGAACGGGTTGCAGGAGAAACACTTACTCTGCTTTCTCAATGTGTTTCGTATTGTCATTTGGATTTCCTGCAGTATTCACTGTAAAACAGTGTTGTAGCTAGTATCTACGCATATATATGAAGGTAGTAAAGTTTCCAAATGAAAGAATCTTTGTGTTCCCAACAAGCTAATTGAAGGACGGCTTTCACACACACTTAACTCTCAGATCTGAGCATGTGGTGAGACGTTCGTTCAACTAGCACTAATGAACGGTTTGCAGAAGAAACACTTACACTGCTTTATCACTCTGTTTCCTAGAGCCGGTTTGAAGTCCCTGCAGTTTCACTGTAAAACATATTTGGAGATAGAACCTCCCCATATATATGTATGTATTGCAGTTTACATCTGAAAAGAAACTTTCTGTCACCAACAAGTTAGTTCAACCATCGCTTTCAATCATAATTTACTCTCAGAAATGAGCATGGGGAGAGACGTTCGTTCAACTACCACAAAGGAAACGGGTTGCAGGGGAAACACTTACTCTGCTTTTTCACACTCTTTCCCAGTGCTGGTTTGAAGCTCCTATAGTTTTCATTGTAATACCGAGTTACAGGTAGTATCTCCCCATATATATATATGTAGTGCAGATTCCAATTAAAAAGAAACTTTGTGTTCCCAACAAACTAGTTGAAGTACGGATCTGACCCATAATTATCTCTCAAAACTGAGCATGTGTGAGACGTTCATTCAACTAGCACAAATGGAACGGGTTGCAGGATTAACAATTGCTCTGCTTTCTCAGTCTGTTACCCAGTGCCGGTTAGAAGCTCCTGCAGTGTTCACTTTAAAACCGAGTTTGAGCTAGTATCTCCCCATATACTTGTATGTAATACAGTTTCCAAATGAAAAGGAACTTTGTGTTTAAATCAAGATAGTTGATGGGCGGCTTTCACACACACTTATCTCTCAGAACTGAGCATATGGAGAGACGTTCGTTCAGCTATCACAAAGTATCGGGTTGCCGTAGAAACACTTACACTGCTTTCTCAGGCTCCTTCCAAGTGACGGTTTGATAATCCTGAAATTTTCAATTTAAAGACAATTTGGAATTTGTACCTAACCATATTTTTTTTATGTAGTTCAGTTTCAAATGAAAAGAAACTTTGTGTTCCCAAAAAGCTTGGTGAGAAACCCCATTCACACACAGTTATATTTCTGAACAGAACATAGGGAGAGACGTTCGTTGAACTAGTACAAAGTGAACATGTTGCAGGGGAAACCTTTACTGTGGTATCACAGTCTGTTTCCCAGTGCCGGTTTGAAGCTCCTGCAATTGTCACTGTAAAACAGAGTTGGAGCTTGTACTTCACCATATCTATGTAAATTTTGCAGTTTCCAAATGAAAGATACTTTGTGTTCCCAACCAACTAGGTGAAGGACGGCTTTCAAACACACTTATTCCTCAGAACTGAGCATGTGGAGAGACGTTCATTCAACTAGCACAAACGGAATATTTTGCAGAAGAAACAATTACTCTGATTTCTCACTCTGTTTCCAAGTGCCGGTATGATGTTCCTGCAGTTTTCACTGTAAAAACGAATTGGAGCTTATTCCTAACCATACATTTGTATGTAGGGCACATCCCAATTAAAAAGAATCTTTGGTTTCCCAACCTTCTATATGAAGTGCGATTCTACACACATTTGTCTCTCAATACTGAGCATGTTGAGAGACGTTCGTTCCAATAGCACAAAGGAAACGGGTTGCAGGTGAAACACTTACTCTGCTTTCTCAGTCTCTTTCCCAGTGCCGGGTGGAAGCTCCTATAATTTTCATTGTAAAACTGAGTTACAGGTAGTATCTCCCCATATATATGTATGTAGTGCAGATTCCAATTAAAAAGAAACTTTTTGTTCCCAACAAACTTGTTGAAGTACGAATCTGAGCCATAATTATCTCTCAGAATTTAGCATGTGGAGAGATGATCGTTCAACTAGCAGAAAGGGAACAGTTTGATGGAGAAACACTTACTCTGCTTTCTCAGTCTGTTTCCAATTGCCAGTTTGAAGTTCCGACATTTTTCACTGTAAATACGATTTGGAGTTGTACGTCCGAATATATATATGTATGCAGTGCAGATTCCAAATGAAAAAAAACTTTGTGTTCCAAACATGCTAGTTGAAGGACGGCTTTCACACACAAATATCTCTCAGAACTGATCATCTGGAGAGACGTTCGTTCCACTAGCACAAATTAAATGGGTTGCAGAGGAAACAATTACTCTGCTTTCTCAGTCTGTTTCGAAGTGTCGGTTTGATGTTCCTGCAGTTTTCACAGTAAAACCGTGTTGGAGCTTATTCCTACACTATATATATATGTTTGTATTGCAGTTTCCAATTAAAAAGAAACTTTGTGTTCCCAATCTTCTATGTGAAGGACGGCTTTATCACAAAATTATCTCTCAGAACTGAGCATGTGAAGAGACGTTCATTCAAGTAGCACAAAATGAAACTGGTTCCAGGAGTAAAACTTACACTTATTTCTCAGTCTCTTTCCCAGTGCCAGTTTGATGCTCCTACAATTTTCATTGTAAAAGCGAGTTAGAGATAGTATCTATATACATATATATATATATGTATGTAGTGCAGTATCCAAATGAAAATGAACTTTATTTTCCCAACAAGCTAGGTGAAGGAAGGCATTCACACACACTTTTCTCTCAGAACTGAGCATTTGAGGGTTGTTCGTTCAACTAGAAATAATGGAACGGGTTGCAGGATAAACACGTGCTCTGAATTCTCAGGCTCCTTCCAAGTGCCAGCTATAGGTTCCTGCAGTTTTCACTGTAAAACCATTTTGGATCTAGTAAATCCACATATAAATTTATGTATTGTAGTTTTCATATTAAAAGAAACTTTGTGTTCCCCACAATCTAGGTGAAGGACTCCATTCACACAAACTTATATTTCTGAACTGAGCATGGAAAGAGACGTTCATTAAACAAGCATAAAGTGAACGTGTTGCAGGGGAAATATTTACTCTGGTATCACAGTCTGTTTCCCAAAGCCGGTTTGAAGCTCCTGCAATTTTCACTGTAAAACAGAGTTGGAGCTAGTATCTCAACATGTATATGTATATATTTCAGTTTAAAACTGAAAGAAACTTTGTGTTCCCAACAAACTTGTTGAAGCATGGCTTTCAAAACACTTATCTCTCAGAAGTGAGCATGTGTAGAGACTTTTGTTCAACTAGCACAAATGGAACGGGTTGCAGCAGAAACACTTACTCTGCTTTCTAGAGTGTTTCCAATTGCCGGTTTTATGCTCCTGCAATTTTCAGTGTAAAACAGAGTTGGAGCTAGTATCTAAGCAGAAATACGTATGTAGTGCATTTTCCACCTGAAACGGAATTTGTGTTCCCAAAATTGCGTTGATGTTTGGCTTTCACACACACTAATCTCTCAGAACTGAGCATTTGGAGAGACGTTCGTTCAAGTAGCACAAACGGAACGGGTTGCAGGAGAAACACTTACTCTGCTTTCTCACTGTCTTTCCTATTGTCATTTGGATTTCCTGCAGTATTCACTGTAAAACAGTGTTTTAGCTAGTATCTCCGCATATATATGAAGGTAGTAAAGTTTCCAAATGAAAGAATCTTTGTGTTCCCAACAAGCTAATTGAAAGACGGCTTTCACACACAATTAACTCTCAGATCTGAGCATGTGGTGAGACGTTCGTTCAACTAGCACAAATGAACTGTTGGCAGAAGAAACACTTACACTGCTTTATCACTCTGTTCCCTAGAGCCGGATTGAAGTCCCTGCAGTTTCACTGTAAAATAGATTTGGAGATAGATCCTCCCCATATTTATGTATGTATTGCATTTTACATCTGAAAAGAAACTATTTGTCACCAAAAAGTTAATTGAACCATCGCTTTCACTCATAATATACTCTCAGAAATGAGCATTAGGAGAGACGTTCGTTCAACTACCACAAAGGAAACGGGTTGCAGGAGAAACACTTACTCTGCTTTTTCAGTCTCTTTCCCCGTGCTCGTTTGAAGCTCCTATAATTTTCATTGTAATACCGAGTTACAGGTAGTATCTCCCCATATATATGTATGTAGTGCAGATTCCAATTAAAAAAAACTTTTTGTTCCAAACAAACTAGTTGAAGTACTGATCTGACCCATAATTATCTCTCAGAACTGAGCATGTGTAGAGACGTTCGTTCGCCTAGCACAAATGGAAAGGGTTGCAGGATTAACACTTGCTCTGCTTTCTCAGTCTGTTACCCAGTGCCAGTTAGAAGCTCCTGTAGTGTTCACTGTAAAACCGAGTTTGAGCTAGTATATCCCCATATACTTTTATGTAATACAGTTTCCAATTGAAAAGGAACTTTGTGTTTAAATCAAGATAGTTGAAGTGTGGCTTTCACACACACTTAGCTCTCAGAACTGAGCATATGGTGAGACGTTCGTTCAGCTATCACAATGTATCGGGTTTCCGTAGAAACACTTATACTGCTTTCTCAGGCTCCTTCCAAATTACGGTTTGATAATCATGAAGTTTTCAATTTAAAGCCAATTTGGAATTTGTTCCTAACCATATTTTTTATGTAGTTCAGTCTCAAATGAAAAGAAACTTTGTGTTCCCAACAAGCTATGTGAAGGACGGCATTCACACACAGTAATTTCTCAGAACTGAGCATGTGGGGAGACCATTGTTCAACAAGTAAAAATGGAACAGGTTGGAGATGAAACACTTACTCTATTTCTCAGTCTGTTTCCCATTACCGGTTTGAAGTTCCTGCAGATTTAACTGTACTTCAGTTTTGCAGCTGGTATCTGCCCATATATATGTATGTAGTGCAGTTTCCAAGTGAAAAGAAACATTTTGTTCCCAACAATTATGTTTACGATGGCTTTCACACACACTTAACTCTCAGAACTGAGCATGTGGAAAGACGTTCATTCAACTATCCCAAAGGGAACGGGTTGCAGGAGAAACACTTACTCGGCTTTCCCGGTGTGTTTCACATGGCCGGTTTGAAGTTCCTGCTTTTTTCACTGTAAAAAAGTTTTGGAGCTTGTACGTCCCCATATATATGTATGCAGTGCAGATTCCAAATGAAAAAAATCTTTGTGTTCCCAACAAACTTGTTGAAGGACGGCTTTCACACACAATAATCTCTGAAAACTGTGCATGTGGAGAGACATTCGTTCAACTAGCACTAATGGAACGAGTTGGAGGAGAAACGCTTACTCTGATTTCTCAGACACCTTTAAAAGTACCGGTTTGAAGTTCCTGCAGTTTTCAATGTAAATCACTGTTGGAGCTATTACCACCACATATATATGTATGTAGTGTAGATACCAACTGAAAAGAAAATTTGTGTTCCCAACAGGCTAGTTGAAGGACGGCTATCACACACAAATATCTCTCAGAACTGAGCATGTGGAGGGAAGTACGTTGAACTAGCAAAAATTAAACATGTTGCAGGAGAAACAATTATTCTGCTTTCTCAATTTATTTCCAATTGCCGGTTTGCTTTTCCTGCAGTTTTCACTGTAAAACAGTGTTGGAGCTTGTTCCTACCCTATATAAATATATGTATTGCAGATTCCAATTAAAAAGAAAGTTTGTGTTCTCAATCTTCTATGTGAAGGACGGCTTCAACACAAAATTATCTCTCAGAACTGAGCATGTGGAGAGACGCTCGTTCATCTACCACAAAGGAAACAGTTTGCAGGAGTAACACTTACTCTGCTTTCTCAGTCTGTTACCCAGTGCCGGTTTGAAGTTTCTACAGTGTTCACTGTAAAACCGAGTTTGAGCTAGTATCTCCCCAAATATTTCTATGTAGTGCAGTTTCCAAATGAAAAGAATCTATGTGTTCAAAACAAGCTAGTTCAAGGATGGCTTTCACACACACTTATCACTCAAATCTGAGCATATGGAGAGACGTTTGCTCAGCTATCACAAAGAATCTGGTTGCAGTAGAAACACTTAAACTGCTTACTTAGGCTCCTTCCAGTTTCGGTTTGATATTCTTGAAGTTTTCAATGTAAAACCGTTTTGTAGTTTGTAACTAACCATATAATGGTATGTAGTTCAGTTTCCAAATGAAAAGAAACTTTGTGTTCCCAACAAGCTAGGTGAAGGACCCCATTCACACACACTTATATTTCTGAACAGAACATAGGGAGAGACGTTCGTTCAACTAGTACAAAGTGAATGTGTTGCAGGGGAAACATTTACTCTGGTATCACAGTCTGTTTCCCAGTGCTGGTTTGACGCTCCTGCAATATTCACTGTAAAACAGAGTTGGAGCTTGTACTTCACCATATATATGTAAGTAGTGCAGTTTCCAAATGAAAGATAATTTGTGTTCCCAACAAACTAGGTGAAGGACTGCTTTCAAACACACTTATCCCTCAGAACTGAGCATGTGAAGAGACGTTCATTCAACTACCACAAACGGAACATTTTGCAGAAGAAACAATTACTCTGATTTCTCACTCTGTTTCTAAGTGCCTGTTTGATGTTCCTGCAATTTTCACTGTAAAACCGAATTGGAGCTTGTTCCTAACCATACATATGTATGTAGGGCAGTTTCCATTTAAAAAGAATCTTTGTGTTCCCAACCTTCTATATGAAGTACGATTATTACATACAATTTTCTCTCAATAATGAACATGTTGAGAGACGTTCGTTCAAAAAGCACAAAGGAAACGGTTGCAGGAGAAACACTTACTCTGCATTCTCAGTCTGTTTCCCAGTGCTGGTTTGAAGCTCCTATAATTTTCATTGTAAAACCGAATTATAGGTAGTATCTCCACATATATATTTATGTAGTGCAGATTCCAGTTAAAAAGAACCTTTGTGTTCCCAACAAACTTGTTGAAGTTCGGATCTGACCCATAATAAACTTTCAGAAATTAGCATGTGGAGAGACGATCGTTCAACTAGCAAAAAGGGAACAGTTTGCCGGAGAAACACTTACTCTGCTTTCTCAGTGTGTTTCCAAGAGCTGGTATGATGTTCCAACATTTTTAACTGTAAATACGATTTGGAGCTTGTACGTCCCAATATATATATGTATGTAGTGCAGATCCCAAATGAAAAGAAACTTTGTGTTCCAAACAACCTATTTGAAGGGCTTCTTTCACACACAAGTATCTCTCAGAACTGATCATCTGGAGAGACGTTCTTTCCGCTAGCACAAATTAAATGGGTTGCCGATGAAACAATTAATCTTCTTTCTCAGTCTGTTTCCAAGTGTCGGTTTGATGTTCCTGAAGTTTTCACAGTAAAACCGTGTTGGAGCTTTTTCCTAACCTATATGTATATGTATGTATTGCAGTTTCTAGTTAAAAAGAAACTTTGTGTTCCCAACCTTCTATGTGAAGGACGGCTTTATCACAAAATTATTTCTCAGAACTGAGCATGTGGAGAGACGTTCGTTCAACTAGCACAAAATGAAACCAGTTCCTGTATTAAAACTTACACTTCTTCTCAGTCTCTTTCCTACTGCCGGTTTGAAGCTCCTACAATTTTCATTTTAAAAGTGAGTTAGAGATAGTATCTCCACATATATATGTATGTAGTGCAGTTTCCAAATGAAAAGAAACTTTATTTTCCCAACAAGCTAGGTGAAGGTAGCATTCACACACACTTTTCTCTCAGAACTGAGCATTTGAGAGATGTTCACTCAACTAGAAAAAATGGAACGGGTTGCTGGCTAAACACGTGCTCTGATTTCTCAGGCTCTTTCCAAGTGCCAGCTAGAGGTTCCTCCAGTTTTCACTCTAAACCGTGTTGGAGCTAATACATCAACATATAAATTTATGTATTGTTGTTTTCAAATTAAAAGAAAGTTTGTGTTCCCCACAAGCTAGGTGAAGGACTCCATTCACAGAAACTTTTATTTCTGAAATGAGCATGGAAAGAGACTTTCATTAAACTAGCATAAAGGGAAAGTGTTGCAGGGGAAATATTTACTCTGGTATCACTGTATGTTTCCCAATGCCGGTTTGAAGCTCCTGCAATTTTCACTGTAAAACAGAGTTGGAGCTACTATCTCAACATATATATGTATGAAGTTCAGTTCAAAACAGAAAAGAAACTTTGTGTTCCCAACAAACTTGTTGAAGAACGGCTATCACAAACACTTATCTCTCAGAACTGAGCATGTGTAGAGACTTTTGTTCAACCATCACAAATGGAACGGTTTGCAGGTAAACACTTATTCTGCTTTCTAGACTTTTTCCTATTGCCGGTTTTAAGCTCCTGAAATTTTCACTGTAATACCGAGTTGGACCTAGTATCTAAGCAGATATACATATGTAGTGCATTTTCCAACTGAAACGGAAGTTTGTGTTCCCAAAATGTCGTTGAATTTCGGCTTTCACACACACTAATCTCTCAGAAGTGAGCATGTGGAGAGACGTTCGTTCAACTAGCCCAAACGGAACGGGTTGCAGGAGAAACACTTACTCTGCTTTCTCACTGTCTTTCCTTTTGTCGGTTTGTAGTTCCTGCAGTTTTCACTGTAAAACAGTGTTGGAGCTAGTATCTCCGCATATATATGAAGGTAATGAAGTTTCCAAATGAAAAGAATCTTTGTGTTCCCAACAAGCTAGTTGAAGGACGGCTTTCACACACACTTAACTCTCAGATCTGAGCATGTGGTGAGACGTTCGTTCAACTAGCACAAAGGAACGGTTTGCAGTAGAAACACTTACACTGCTTTATCACTCTGTTTCCTAGTGCCGGTTTGAAGTTCCTTCAGTTTCACTTTAAAACAGATTTGGAGATAGTATGTCCCCATATATATGTATGTATTGCAGTTTATATCTGAAAAGAAAATTTATCACCAACTAGTTAGTTGAACAATCGGTTTCACTCATAATTTACTCCCAGAAATGAGCATGAGGAGAGACGTTCGTTCAAATAGCACAAAGGGAACAGGTTGCAGGGGAAACACTTACTGCTTTCCCTGTCTGTTTCCCAATGCCGGTCTGATGCTCCTGCAATTTTCACTGTAAAACCGATTTGGAGCTAGTATCCCCCATATATATGTATGTAGTGTAGTTTAAAATTGAAAAGAAACTTTGTGTTTAAAACAAGCTAGTTGAAGTTCGGCTTTCACACACACTAATCTCTCAGAACTGAACATGTGGAGAGACTTTCGTTCAGCTAGCACAAACGGAACGGTTTGCAGGAGAAACACTTACTCTGCTTTCTCACAGTCTTTTCTTTTGTCGGTTTGTAGTTCCTGCAGTTTTCACTGTAAAACAGTGTTGGAGCTAGTATCTCTGCATATATATGAAGGTAATGAAGTTTCCAAATGAAAATAATCTTTCTGTTCCCAACAAGCTATTTGAAGGACGGCATTCACACACAGTTAACACTCAGATCTGTGCATGTGGAGAGACGTTCGTTCAACTAGCACAAAGGGAACGGTTTGCAGAAGAAACACTTACTCTGCTTTATCACTCTGTTTCCTAGTGCCGGTTTGAAGTTCCTGCAGTTTCACTTTAAAACAGATTTGGAGATAGTACCTACAGATATATATGTATGTATTGCAGTTTACATCTGAAAAGAAACTTTTTGTCACCAACAAGTTAGTTGAACAATCGGTTTCACTCATAATTTACTCTCAGAAATGAGCATGAGGAGAGACGTTCGTTCAACTAGCACAAAGGGAACATGTTGCAGGGGAAAAACTTACTGCTTTCTCTGTCTGTTTCCCAATGCCGGTCTGATGCTCCTACAATTTTCACTGTAAAACATATTTGGAGCTAGTATCCCCCATATATATGTATGTAGTGTAGTTTCGAAAAGAAAGAAACTTTGTGTTCCCAACAAGCTATGTGAAGGACGGCATTCACACACAGTTATTTCTCAGAACTGAGCCTGTGGGGAGACCTTTGTTCAACAAGTACAAAGGGATCAGGTTGGACAAGAAACACTTACTCTACTTTCTCAGTCTGTTTCCCAGTGCCGGTTTGAACTTCCTGTAGATTTAACTGTACTTCAGATTTGGAGCTGGTATCTGCCCATATATATGTATGTAGTGCAGTTTCCAAGTGTAAAGAAATTTTTTGTTGCCAACAATTATGTTTACGATTGCTTTCACACACACTTAACTCTCAGAACTGAGCATGTGGAAAGACGTTCGTTCAACTATACCAAAGGGAACGGGGCAGGAGAAACACTTACTCGGCTTTCACGGTGTGTTTCACATGGCCGGTTTGAAGTTCCTGCTTTTTTCACTGTAAAAAAGATTTGGAGCTTTTACGTCCCCATATATATGTATGCAGTGCAGATTCCAAATGAAAAAAATCTTTGTGTTCCCAAAAAACTTGTTGAAGGACAACTTTCACACACAATAATCTCTGAAAACTCTGCATGTGGAGAGACATTCATTCAACTAGCACAAATGGAACGAGTTGGAGGAGAAACGCTTACTCTGATTTCTCAGACACCTTTAAAAGTACCGGTTTGAAGTTCCTGCAGTTTTCAATGTAAATCACTGTTGGAGCTATTACCACCACATATATATGTATGTAGTGTAGATACCAACTGAAAAGAAAATTTGTGTTCCCAACAGGCTAGTTGAAGGACGGCTATCACACACAAATATCTCTCAGAACTGAGCATGTGGAGGGACGTACGTTGAACTACCAAAATTAAACATGTTGCAGGAGAAACAATTAATCTGCTTTCTCAATCTATTTCCAATTGCCGGTTTGTTGTTCCTGCAGTTTTCACTGTAAAAGAGTGTTGAAGCATGTTCCTACCCTATGTGTATATATGTATTGCAGAATCCAATTAAAAAGAAAGTTTTGTGTTCTCAATCTTCTATGTGAAGGACGGCTTCAACACAAAATTATCTCTCAGAACTGAGCATGTGGCGAGACGCTCGTTCAACAACCACAAAGTAAACGTTTTGCAGGAGTAACACTTACTCTGCTTTCTCAGTCTGTTACCCAGTGCCAGTTTGAAGTTCCTACATTGTTCAATGTAAAACCGAGTTTGAGCTAGTATCTCCCCACATATTTGTATGGAGTGCAGTTTCCAAATTAAAAGAAACTTTGTGTTTAAAACAAGCTAGTTGAAGGACGGCTTTCACATACACTTATCTCTCAGAACTGAGCATATGGAGAGACGTTCGTTCAGCTATCACAATGAATCAGGTTGCAGTAGAAACACTTACACTGCTTTCTCAGGCTCCTTACAGTTTCAGTTTGATATTCTTCAAGTTTTCAATGTAAAACCGTTTTGTAGTTTGTAACTAACCATATAATTGTATGTAGTTCAGTTTCCAAATGAAAAGAAATTTTGTGTTCCCAACAAGCTAGGTGAAGGACCCCATTCACACACACTTATATTTCTGAACACAACATAAGGAGAGACTTTCGTTCAACTAGTACAAAGTGAACGTGTTGCAGGGGAAACATTTACTCTGGTATCACAGTCTGTTTCCCAGTGCCGGTTTGATGTTCCTGCAGTTTTCACTGTAAAACAGAGTTGGAGCTTGTTCCTAACAATACATGTGTATGTAGGGCAGTTTCCAATTAAAAAGAAACTTTGTGTTCCCAACTTTCTATATGAAGTACGATTATTACACACAATTAGTCTCTCAATACTGAACATGTTGAGAGACGTTCGTTCAAATAGCACAAAGGAAATGGGTTGCAGGAGAAACACTTACTCTGCATTCTCAGTCTGTTTCCCAGCGCTGGTTTGAAGCTCCTATAATTTTCATTGTAAAACCGAATTACAGGTAGTATCTCCACATATATATGTACGTAGTGCAGATTCCAGTTAAAAAGAAACTTTTTGTTCCCAACAAACTAGTTGAAGTACGGATCTGACCCATAATTATCTTACAGAATTTAGCATGTGGAGAGACGATTGTTCAACTAGCAGAATGGGAAAATTTTGACGGAGAAACACTTACTCTGCGTTCTCAGTCTGTTTCCAAGTGCCGGTTTGAAGTTCCCACATTTTTCACTGTAAATACCATTTGGAGCTTGTACGTCCCAATATACATATGTATGCAGTGCAGATCCCAAATGAAAAGAAACTTTGTTTTCCAAACAACCTAGTTGAAGGGCTTCTTTCCACACAAGTATCTCTCTGAACTGATCATCTGGAGAGACGTTCTTTCCACTAGCACAAATTAAATGGGTTGCCGATGAAACAATTACTCTGCTTTCTCAGTGTGTTTCCAAGTGTCGGTTTGATGTTCCTGAATTTTTCACAGTAAAACCGTGTTGGAGCTTGTTTCTAACCTATATATATATGTATGTATTGCAGTTTCTAGTTAAAAAGAAACTTTGTGTTCCCAAACTTCTATGTGAAGGACGGCTTTATCACAAAACTATTTCTCAGAACTGAGCATGTGGAGAGACTTTCGTTCAACTAGCACAAAATGAAACCGGTTCTAGTAGTAAAACTTACATTTCTTCTCAGTCTCTTTCCTACTACCGGTTTGAAGCTCCTACAATTATCATTTTAAAAGCGAGTTAGAGATAGTATCTCCACATATATATTTATGTAGTGCAGTTTCCAAATGAAAAGAAACTTTATGTTCCCAACAAGCTAGGTGAAGGAAGGCATTCACACACATATTTCTCTCAGAACTGAGCATTTGAGAGATGTTCACTCAACTAGAAAAAATGGAACGGTTTGCAGGATAAACACATGCTCTGATTTCTCAGGCTCTTTCCAAGTACCAGCTAGAGGTTCCTCCAGTTTTCACTGTAAAATCGTGTTGGAGCTAGTACATCCACATATAAATTTATGTATTGTAGTTTTCATATTAAAAGAAACTTTGTGTTCCCCACAAGCTAGGTGAAGGAATCCATTCACACAAACTTATATTTCTGAACTGAGCATGGAAAGAGACGTTCATTAAACTAGCGTAAATTTAACGGGTTACAGGGGAAATATTTACTCTGGTACCACAGTCTGTTTCCCAATGACCGTTTGAAGCTCCTGCAATTTTCCCTGTAAAACAGAGTTGGAGCTAGTATCTCAACATATATATGTATGAAGTTCAGTTTAAAACTGAAAAGAAACTTTGTGTTCCCAACAAATTTTTGAAGCACAGCTTTCACAAACACTTATCTCTCAGAACAGAGCATGTGTAGAGACTTTTGTTCAACCAGCACAAATGGAACGGTCTGCAGGGAAACACTTATTCTGCTTTCTAGACTTTTTCCTATTGCCGGTTTCAAGCTCCTGAAATTTTCACTGTAAAACCGAGTTGGACCTAGTATCTAAGCAGATATACATATGTAGTGCATTTTCCAAATAAACGGAACTTTGTGTTCCCAAAATCTCGTTGAATTTCGGATTTCACACACACTAATTTCTCAGAACTGATCATGTGGAAAGACGTTCGTTCAACTAGCACAAACGGAACGGTTTGCAGGAGAAACACTTACTCTGCTTTCTCACTGTCTTTCCTTTTGTCGGTTTGTAGTTCCTGCAGTTTTCACTGTAAAACAGTGTTGGAGCTAGTATCTCCGCATATATATGAAGGTAATGAAGTTTCCAAATGAAAAGAATCTTTGTTTTCCCAACAAGCTATTTGAAGGAAGGCTTTCACACACACTTAACTCTCAGATCTGAGCATGTGGAGAGACTTTCGTTCAACTATCAGAAAGGGAACGGTTTGAAGAAGAAACACTTACACTGCTTTATCACTCTGTTTCCTAGTGCCGGTTTGAAGTTCCTGCAGTTTCACTTTAAAACAGATTTGGAGATAGTACCTCCCCATATGTATGTATGTATTGCAGTTAACAACTGAAGAGAATCCATTAGTTACCAACAAGTTATTTGAACAATCGGTTTCACTCATAATTTACTCTCAGAAATGAGCATGAGGAGAGACGTTCGTTCAACTAGCACAAAGGGAACAGGTTGCAGGGGAAACACTTACTGCTTTCTCTGTCTGTTTCCCAATGCTGGTTTGATGCTCCTACAATTTTCACTGTAAAACCGATTTGGAGCTAGTATCCCCAATATATATGTATGTAGTGTAGTTTCCAAATGAAAAGAAACTTTGTGTTCCCAACAAGCTATGTGAAGGACGGCATTCACACACAGTTATTTCTCAGAACTGAGCATATGGGGAGACCTTTGTTCAACAAGTAGAAAGGGAACTGTTTGGAGAAGAATCACTTACTCTACTTTCTCAGTCTTTTTCCCAGTGCCAGTTTGAAGTTCCTGCAGATTTAACTGTACTTCAGATATGGAGCTTGTATCTGTCCATATATATGTATGTAGTGCAGTTTCCAAGTGAAAAGAATCTTTTTGTTGCCAACAAATATGTTTACGATGGCTTTCACACACACTTAACTCTCAGAACTGAACATGTGGAAAGACGTTCGTTCAACTATCCCAAAGGGAACGGGTTGCAGGGGAAACACTTACTCGGCTTTCCCGGTGTGTTTCACATGGTCGGTTTGAAGTTCCTGCTTTTTTCACTGTAAAAAAGGTTTGGAGCTTTTACGTCCCCATATATATGTATGCAGTGCATATTCCAAATAAAAAAAACCTTTGTGTTCCCAACAAACTTTTTGAAGGACGGCTTTCACACACAATAATCTCTGAAAACTGTGCATGTGGAGAGACATTCGTTCAACTAGCACAAATGGAACGAGTCGGAGGAGAAATGATTACTCTTATTTCTCAGACACCTTAAAAGTACCGGTTTGAAGTTCCTGCAGTTTTCAATGTAAATCACTTTTGGAGCTGTTACCACCACATATATATGTATGTAGTGTAGATACCAACTGAAAAGAAAATTTGTGTTCCCAACAGGCTAGTTGATGGATGGCTATCACACACAAATATCTCTCAGAACTGAGCATGTGGAGAGACGTACGTTGAACTAGCAAAAATTAAACATGTTGCAGGAAAACAATTAATCTGCTCTCTCAGTCTATTTCCAATTGCCGGTTTGCTGTTCCTGCAGTTTTCACTGTAAAACAGTGTTGGAGCTTGTTCCTAACCTATATATATGTATGTATTGCAGATTCCAATTAAAAAGAATGTTTTGTGTTCTCAAACTTCTATGTGAAGGACTGCTTCAAAACAAAATTAT
The DNA here is from genome assembly GCF_009834535.1 of Camelus ferus. Taxonomy (NCBI): domain Eukaryota; kingdom Metazoa; phylum Chordata; class Mammalia; order Artiodactyla; family Camelidae; genus Camelus; species Camelus ferus. The sequence goes on from NC_045704.1 coordinate 2,483,859, forward strand.
CTCTCAGAAATGAGCATGTGAATAGACGCTCGTTCAACTACCACAAAGTAAACGGTTTGCAGGAGTAACACTTACTCTGCTTTCTCAGTCTTTTACCCAGTGCCCGTTTGAAGCTCCTACAGTGTTCACTGTAAAACCGAGTTTGAGCGAGTATCTCCCCATATATTTGTAAGTAGTGCAGTTTTGAAATTAAAAGAATCTTTGTGTTTAAAACAAGTTAGTTTAAGGACGGCTTTCACACTCACTTATCTCTCAAAACTGAGCATATGGAGAGACGTTCGTTCAGCTATCACAAAGAATCAGGTTGCCGTAGAAACACTTACACTGCTTTCTCAGGCTCCTTCCAGTTTCGGTTTGATATTCTTGAAGTTTTCAATGTAAAAACTTTTTGGAGTTTGTAACTAACCATATAATTGTATGTAGTTCAGTTTCCAAATGAAAAGATACTTTGTGTTCCCAACAAGCTAGGTGTAGGACCCCATTCACACACACTTATATTTCTGAACAGAGCATAGGGAGAGATGTTCGTTCAACTAGCACAAAGTGAACATGTTGCAGGGGAAACATTTACTCTGGTATCACAGTCTGTTTCCCAGTGCCGGTTTGAATATCCTGCATTTTTCTCTGTAAAACCGTGTTGGAGATTGTATCTAAGCAGATATTCGTATTTAGTGCATTTTCCAACTGAAAAGGAATTTTATGTTCCCAAAATCTCTTTGAAGTTCAGCTTTCACACACACTAAACTCTCAGAACTGAGCATGTGGAGAGACGTTCGTTAAAATAGCACAAAAAGAACGGGTTGCAGGAGAAACACTTACTCTGCTTTCTCACTGTCTTTCCTTTTGTCGGTTTGAATTTCCTTCAGTTTTCACTGTAAAACAGTGTTGGAGTTAGTATCTCTGCATATAAATGAAGGTAGTGAAGTTTCCAACTGAAAAAAATCTTTGTGTTCCCAACAAGCTAGGTGAAGGACTGCATTCACACACACTTATATTTCTGAACTGAGCATATAGAGAGACGTTCGTTCAACTAGCACAAAAGGAACAGGTTGCAGGGGAAACAATTACTCTGCTTTATCAAACTGTTTCCTAGTGCCAGTTTGAAACTGCTACAATTTTCACTTTAAAACCGAATTGGATCTAGTATCCCCCATATATATGTATGTAGTGCAGTTTCCAACTGAAAAGTAACTTTCTGTTCCCAACAAGCTAGGTGAAGGACTGCATTCACACACACTTATATTTCTGAACTGAGCATATAGAGAGACGTTCGTTCAACTAGCATAAATGAAAGGGTTGCCGAAGTAACACATACACTGCTTTCTCAGTCTTTTTCCCAGTGCCGGGTTTCAGTTCCTGAAGTTTTCACTGTAAACCCGAGTTGGAGCTTGTATCTCCCCATATGTATTTATGTAGTGCAATTTCCCACTGAAAAGAAACTTTGTCTTCCCAACAAGCTAGTTGAAGTACGGCTTTCACACACACTTATCTCTCAGAACTGAGCATGTGGAGAGAAGTTTGTTCAAGTTGCACAAAGGGAACGGTTTGCAGGATAAACCCTTACTCTGTTTTCTCAGGATCCTTCCAAGTGCCAGTTAGAGGTTCCTGCAGTTTTCACAGTAAAACCGTGTTGGAGCTACGACCTTCACATATATATGTATGTAGTTTAGTTTCCAAATGAAAAGAACCTTTGTGTTCCCAAGAAGCTATGTGAAGGACGGCATTCACACACACTTATTACTCAGAACTGAGCATGTGAGGAGACGTTTCTTCAACAAGTGCAAAGGGAACTGTTTAGAGAAGAAACACTTACTCTATTTTCTCATTCTGTTTCCCAGTGCCGGTTTGAAGTTCCTGCAGATTTCACTGTAGTTCATATTTGGAGCTAGTATCTGCCCATATATATGTATGTAGTGCAGTTTCCAAGTGAAAAGAAACTTTATGTTCCCAACAATTATGTTTACGATGGCTTTCACACACACTTAACTCTCAGAACTGAGCATGAGTAGAGACGATCGTTCAACTATTCCAAAGGGAACCGGTTGCAGGAGAAACACTTAATCTGCTTTTAAAGTGTTTTTCCCATTGCCGGTTTGAAGTTCCTGCTTTTTTCACTGTAAAAAAGATTTGGAGCTTGTACTTCCCCGTATATATGTATGCAGTGCAGATTCCAAATGAAAAGAAACTTTGTGTTCCCAACTAACTTGTTAAAGGACGGCATTCACACACAATTATCTCTGAAAACTGTGCACGTGGAGACACTTTTGTTCAACTAGCACAAACGGAACGAGTTGGAGGAGAAACTTTTACTCTGATTTCTCAGACTCCTTTAAAGGTGCCGGTTTGAAGTTCCTGCAATTTTCAATGTAAATCACTTTTGGAGCTATTACCACCACATATATATGTATGTAGTGTAGATTCCAACTGAAAAGAAACTTTGTGTTCCCACAAGTTAGTTGAAGGGCGGCTTTCACACACAAATATCTCTCAGATCTCAGCATGTGGAGAGACGTTCGTTCAACGAGCACAAATTAAACAGGTTGCAGGAGAAACAATTACTCTGCTTTCTCAATCTGTTTCCCAGTGCAGGTTTTATGTTCCTGCAGTTTTCAGTGTAAAACCGTTTTGGAGTTTGTACCTAACCATATATTTGTATGTACTGCAGTTTCCTAATGAAAAGAAACTTTGTGTTCCCAACAATTTAGGTGAAGTGCTCTATGCACACACACTTATATTTCTGAAAGGAGCATAGTGAGAGATGTTCGTTCAACTAGCACAAAGCGAACGTGTTGCAGGGGAAACATTTACTCTGGTATCACAGTCTTTTTCCCACTGCCGGTTTGAAGCTCCTGCAATTTTCACTGTAAAACAGAGTTGGAGCTTGTAATTCACCATATATCTGTAAGTTGCACTGTTTCTAAATGTAAGAAACTTTGTGTTCCCAACAAACTATGTGAATGACGTCTTTCATACACCATTTTCTCTCAGAAATGAGCATGTGGAGAGACGTTCGTTCAACTATCACAACCAGAACATTTTGCAGAAGAAACAATTATTCTGATTTCTCAGTCTGTTTCCAACTTCCGGTTTGATGTTCCTGCAGTTTTCACTGTAAAATCGAATTGGAGCTTGTACCTAACAATATATATGTATGTAGGGCAGTTTCCAAGTAAAAAGATACTTTCTGTTCCCAACCATCTATATGAAGTATGGCTTAACACACAATTGTCTCTCAGAACTGAGCATGTTTAGAGAAGTTCGTTCAACTATCACAAATGAAACGGGTTGCAGGAGAAACACTTACTCTGCTTTCTCAGTCTCTTTCCCAGTGTCTGTTTGAAGCTCCTACAATTTTCACTCTAAAATCGAGTTAGACGTAGTATCTCCTCATATATACGTATGTAGTGCAGATTCCAGTTAAAAAGAAACTTTGTGTTCCCAACAAATTAGTTGAAGTACGGATTTGACCCATAATTACCTCTCAGAATTTAGCATGTTTTGAGACGATCGCTCAACTAGCACAAAGGGAACAGGTTGCAGGATAAACACTTACTCTGCTTTCTCAGTCTGTTCCCTACTGCCTGTTTGAAGTTCCAACTTTTTTCACTATAAAAACGATTTGGAGCTTGTACGTCCCAATGTATATATGTATGCAGTGCAGATGCCAAATGAAAAGAAACTTTGTGTTCCAAACAAACTAGTTGAATGTCGGCTTTCACACAAAATTATCTCTCAGAACTGGGCATGTAGAGAGACGTTGGTTCAACATGAACAAAGGGAACGGTTTGCAGGATAAACACTTACTCTTATTTCTCAGGCTCCTTCCAAGTGCCAGTTAGAGGTTCCTGCAGTTTTCATAGTAAAATCATGTTGGAGCTACTACCTCCACATATATATGTATGTATTGTAGTTTCCAAATGAAAAGAAACTTTGTGTTCCCAACAAGCTATATGAAGGACGGCATTCACACACAATTATCTCTCAGATCTGGGCATTTGGGACATTTTCATTCAACTAGGAAAAACGGAACCGGTTGTAGGAGAAACACGTACTCTGATTTCTCAGGCTCCTTCCAAGTGCCAGCTAGTTGTCCCTGCATTTTTCACTGAAAAAACGTGTTGGAGCTAGTACCTCCACATATAAATTCATATATTGTAGTTTCCAAAATAAAAGAAACTTTGTGTTCCCAACAAGCTAGATAAAGGACTCCATTCACACACACTTACATTTCTGAACAGAGCATGGGAAGGGAGTTCATTCAAATAGCACAATGTGAACGTGTTTGTATTGAAACATTTACTCTGGAATCACAATCTGTTTCCCAGTGCTGGTTTGGAGTTACTGCTTTTTTCACTGAAAAATGTTTTGGAGCTTGTACGTCCCCATATATATGTATGCAGTGCAGATCCCAAATGAAAAGAAACTTTGTGTTCCCAAAAAGCTAGCTTAAGGACCCCATTCACACACACTTATATCTCTGTACAGAGCATAGGGAGTGACGTTCGTCCAACTAGCACAAAGTGAACGTGTTGCAGGGGAAACATTTACTCTGTTATCACAGTCTGTTTCCCAGTGCCGGTTTGACGCTCCTGCAATTTTCACTGTAAAAGAGAGTTGGAGCTTGTACCTCACCATATTTATGTAAGTAGTGCAGTTTCCAAATGAAAGAAACTTTGTGTTCCCAAAAAACTAGGTGAAGGAAGGCTTTCAAACACACTTATCTCTCAGAACTGAGCATGTGGAGAGACGTTCGTTCAACTAGCACAAATGAAAAGGGTTGCAGGAGAAACACTTACTCTGCTTTCTCAGTCTCTTTCCCAGTGCCGATTTGAAGCTCCTATAATTTTCATTTTAAAACTGAGTTAGATGTAGTATTTCCACGTATATATGTACGTATTGCAGATTCCAATTAAGAAGAAACTTTGTGTTCCCAACAAACTAGTTGAAGTACGGATTTGACCTATAATTATCTCTCAGAATTTAGCACGTGGAGAGACGATATTTCAACTAGCAGAAAGGGAACAGGTTGCCGGAGAAACACTTACTCTGCTTTCTTAGTCTGTTTCCATGTGCCGGGTTGAAGTTCCGACATTTTTCACTGTAAAAACGATTTGAAGATTGTACGTCCCATTATATATATGTATGCAGTGCAGATTCCAAATGAAAAGAAACTTTGTGTTCCAAACAAGCTAGTTGAAAGACGGCTTTCACACACAATTATCTCTCAGAACTGAGCATGTGGAGAGACGTTCATTCAACTAGCATAAAGGAAACGGTTAGCAGGAAAAACAATTACTCTGCTTTCTCAGTCTCCTTCCAAGTGCCGGTTTGAAGTTCCTACAATTTGCATTGTAAAAGCGAGTTAGAGGTATTAACGCCACATATATATGTATGTAGTGCAGTTTCCAAATGAAAAGAAAGTTTATTTTCCCAAAAAGCTTGGTGAAGGAAGGCATTCACACACACTTATCTCTCAGAACTGAGCAATTGGGAGATGTTCGTTCAACTAGGAAAAACGGAACAGGTTGCAGGATAAACACGTACTCTAATATCTCAGGCACCTTCCAAGTGCCAGCTAGAGGTTCCTGCAGTTTTCACTGTAAAACCGTGTTTGAGATAGTATTTCCACATATAAACTCATGTATTGTAGTTTCCAAATTGAAAGAAACTTTGTGTTCCCAACAAAATAGGTGAAGGACTCCATTCACACACACTTATATTTCTGAACTGAGCATGGGAAGAGACGTTCATTCAACTAGCACAAAATGAACGTGTTGCAGGGGAAATATTTACTGTGGTATCACAGTCTGTTTCCCAGTGCTGGTATGAAGCTCCTGCAATTTTCACTATAAAGTCGAGTTGGAGCTAGTATCTCCACATATATATGTATGTAGTGCAGTTTAAAACTGAAAAGAAACTTTGTGTTTCAAACAAGCTAGTTGAAGGACGCCTTTCACACACAATTATCTCTCAGAACTGAACATGTGGAGAGAAGTTCGTTCAACTAGCACAAACGGAACGGTTTGCAGGAGAAACGATTACTCTGATTTCTCAGTCTCCTTCCAAGTGCCGGTTTGAAGTTCCTACAGTTTTCAATGTAAATCCCTGTTGGAGCTACTACCAACACATATATATGTATGTAGTGTTGTTTGCAACTGAAAAGAAACTTTGTGTTCCCAACAAGCTATTTGAAGGGCAGCTTTCACACACAAATATCTCTCATAACTGAAAATGTGGAGAGACGTTCCTTCAACTAGCACAAATTAAATGGTTTGCAGGGGAAACAATTACTCTGCTTTTTCAGTCTGTTTCCAAGTGCCGGTTTGATGTTCCTGCAGTTTTCACAATAAAACCATTTTGGAGCTTGTTCCTACCCTATAAATATGTATGTATTGCAGTTTCCATATAAAAAGAAACTTTGTTTTCCCAACTTTCTATGTGAAGGACGGCTTTAACACAAAATTATCTCTCAGAACTGCGCATGTGGAGAGACGTTCGTTCAACTAGCAAAAAGGAAACGGGTTTCAGTTGTAACACTTACTCTTCTTAGTCTCTTTCCCAGTTCAGTTGTGAATCTCCTGCAGTGTTCACTATAAAACCGAGTATGAGCTTTTATCTCCCAATATATTTTTATGTAGTGCAGTTTCCAAATGAAAAGAAACTTTGTGTTTAAAACAAGCTAGTTGAAGGACGGCTTTCAAACACACTTATCTCTCAGAGCTAAGCATGTGGAGAGACGTTCGTTCAACTAGCACAAACGGAAAATTTTGTAGAAGAAACAATTACTCTGATTTCTCAGTCTGTTTCCAAGTGCCAGTTTGATGATCCTTCAGTTTTCACTGTAAAACAGAATTTTAGCTTGTTACTAACCATATATATGTATGTAGGGCAGTTTCCAAATAAAAAGAAACTTTGTGTTCCCAACCTTCTATATGAAGTACGGCTTTAACAAATAATTGTCTCTCAGAACTGAGCATGTTGAGAGACGTTCGTTCAACTAGCACAAATGAAATGGATTGCAGGAGAAACACTTACTCTGCTTTCTCAGTCTCTTTCCCAGTGCCGGTTTGAAGCTCCTTCAATTTTCATTGTAAAACCGAGTTAGTGGTACTATCTCCACATATATATGTATGTAGTGCAGATTCCAATTAAAAAGAAACTTTGTGTTCCCAACAAACTAGTTGAAGTAAAGATTTGACACATAATTATCTCTCCGAATTTAGCATGTTGAGAGACGTTCGTTCAACTAGCACAAAGGGAACTGGTTGCAGGATAAACACTTACACTGCTTTCTCAGTCTGTTTCCAAGTGCCGCTTTGAAGTTCCGACATTTTTCACTGTAAAAACGATTTGGAGCTTGTACGTCACAATATATATATCTATGCAGTGCAGATTCCAAATGAAAAGAAACTTTGTGTTCCAAACAAACTAGTTGAAGGACGGCTTTCACACACAATTATCTCTCAGAAATGAGCATTTGGGAGATGTTAGTTCAACTAGAAAAAACGGATCGGGTTGCAGGGTAAACACGTTCTCTGATTTCTCAGGCTCCTTCCAAGTGCCAGCTAGAGGATCCTTCAGTTTTCACTGTAAAACCGTGTTGGAGCTAGTACCTCCACATATAAATTTATGTATTGTAGTTTCCAAATTAAAAGAAACTTTGTGTTCCCCAAAAGCTAGGTAAAGGACTACATTCACACACACTTATATTTCTGAACTGAGCATGGGAAGAGACGTTCATTCAACTAGCACAATTGAATGTGTTGCAATTGAAACATTTACTATGGTATCACAGTATGTTTCCCAGTGCCTGTTTGAAGATCCTGCAATTTTCACTGTAAAACCGACTTGGCGCTAGTATCTAAGCAGATATACGTATGTAGTGCATTTTCCAAATGAAAAGGAACTTTGTGTTCCCAAAATCTCGTTGAAGTTTGTCTTTCACACACACTAACCCCTCAGAACTGAGCATGTGGAGAGACGTTAGTTCAACTAACACAAATGAAACGGGTTGCAGGAGAAACACTTACTCTGCTTTCTCACTGTCTTTCCTTTTGTCAGTTTGAAGTTCCTCCAGTTTTCACTGTAAAACAGTGTTGGAGCTGGAATCTCCGCATATATATGAAGGTAGAGAAGTTTCCAACTGAAAAGTATCTTTGTATTCCCAATAAGCTAGTTGAAGGACGGCTTTCACACACAATTAAATCTCAGATCTGAGCATGTGGAGAGACGTTCGTTCAACTAGCCCAAATGGAAAGGTTTGCAGAAGAAATACTTACTCTGCTTTATCCCTCTGTTTCTTGTGCCGGTTTGAAGCTCCTACAATTTTCACTGTAAAACCTATTTGGTGCTTGTATTACCCATATATATGTATATAGTGCAGTTTCCAACTGAAAAGTAACTTTGTGTTCCCAACAAGCTAGGTGAAGGACTGCATTCACACACACTTATATTTCTGAACTGAGCATGTAGAGAGACTTTCGTTCAACTAGCATAAATGAAAGGGTTGCCGAAATAACAAATACGCTGCTTTATCAGTCTGTTTCCTAGTGCCGGTTTTCAGTTCCTGAAGTTTTCACTGTAAAACCGAGTTGGAGCTTGTATCTCCCCATATGTATTTATGTAATGCAATTTCCCACTGAAAAGAAACTTTGTCTTCCCAACAAGCTAGTTGAAGTACGGCTTTCACACACACTTATCTCTCAGAACTGAGCATGTGGAGAGACGTTTGTGCAAGTTGCACAAAGGGAACGGGTTGCAGGATAAACACTTACTCTGATTTCTCAGGGTCCTTCCAAGTGCCAGTTAGAGGTTCCTGCAGTTTTCACACTAAAACCGTGTTGGAGCTACGACCTTCACATCTGTATGTATGTAGTGTAGTTTCCAAATGAAAAGAAACTTTTTGTTCCCAACAAGCTATGTGAAGTTCGGCATTCACTCACACTTATTTCTCAGAACTGAGCATGTGGGGAGACGTTTTTTCAACAAGTACAAAGGAACTGTTTCGAGAAGAATCACTTACTATACATCCTCAGTCTGTTTCCCAGTGCCATTTTGAAGTTCCTGCAGATTTCGCTGTAGTTCAGATTTGTAGCTAGTATCAGCCTATATATATTTATGTAGTGCAGTTATCAAGTTAAAAGAAACATTTTCTTCCCAACAATTATGTTTACGATGGCTTTGACACACACTTAACTCTCAGAACTGAGCTTGTGGAGATACGTTCGTTCAACTATCCCAAAAAGAACGGGTTGCAGGAGAAACAATTACTCTGCTTCCCAGTGTGTTTCCCAATGCCAGTTTGAAGTTCCTTCTTTTTTCAATGTAAAAAGTATTTGGAGCTTGTACGTCCCCATATATATGTATGCAGTGCAGATTGCAAATGAAGAGAAATTTTGTTTTCCCAAAAAGCTAGGTGAAGGACCCCATTCACACACACTTATATCTCTGTACAGAGCATAGGGAGAGACGTTGTTTCAACTAGCAGAAAGTGAACGTGTTGCAGGGGATACATTTACTCTGGTATCACAGTCTGTTTCCCAGTGCCGGTTTGAAGATCCTGCAATTTTCACTGTAAAACAGAGTTGGAGCTTGTACCTCACCATATTTATGTAAGTAGTGCAGTATCCAAATGAAAGAAACTTTGTGTTCCCAACAAACTAGGTGAACGAAGGCTTTCAAACACACTTATCTCTCAGAACTGAGCATGTGGAGAGACGTTCGTTCCACTAGCACAAACGGAATATTTTGCAGAAGAAACAATTACTCTGATTTCTCTGTCTGTTTCCAAGTTCTGGTTTGAAGTTCCCGCATTTTTCACTGTAAAACCGAATTGGAGCTTGTTCCTAACCATATATATGTATGTAGGGCTGTTTCATATTAAAAAGAATCTTTGTGTTCCCAACCTTCTATATGAAGTATGGCTTTAACACACAATTGACTCTCAGAACTGAGCATGTTGAGAGACGTTCGGTCAACTAGCACAAATGAAAAGGGTTGCAGTAGAAACACTTACTCTGCTTTCTGTCTCTTTCCCAGTGCCGGTTTGAAGCTCCAACAATTTTCATTGTAAAAGCGAGTTAGAGGTAGTATCACCACATATAATGTATGTAGTGCAGTTTCCAAATGAAAAGAAAATTTGTGTTCCAAACAAGCTAGTTGAAAGACGGCTTACACACACAATTATCTCTCAGAACTGAGCATGTGGAGAGACGTTCATTCAACTAGCATAAAGGAAACGGTTAGCAGGAAAAACAATTACTCTGCTTTCTCAGTCTCCTTCCAAGTGCCGGTTTGAAGTTCCTACAATTTGCATTGTAAAAGCGAGTTAGAGGTATTAATGCCACATATATATGTATGTAGTGCAGTTTCCAAATGAAAAGAAAGTTTATTTTCCCAAAAAGCTTGGTGAAGGAAGGCATTCACACACACTTATCTCTCATAACTGAGCATTTGGAAGATGTTCGTTCAACTAGGAAAAACGGAACGGGTTGCAGGATAAACACGTACTCTAATTTCTCAGGCTCCTTCCAAGTGCCAGCTAGAAGTTCCTGCAGTTTTCACTGTAAAACCGTGTTTGAGCTAGTACTTCCACATATAAACTTATGTATTGTAGTTTCCAAATTGAAAGAAACTTTTTTTTCCTAACAAACTAGTGAAGGATTCCATTCAAACACACTTATATTTCTGAACTGAGCATGGGAAGAGAAGTTCATTCAACTAGCACAAAATGAACGTGTTGCAGGGGAAATATTTACTGTGGTATCACAGTCTGTTTCCCAGTGCTGGTATGAAGCTCCTGCAATTTTCACTATAAAGTCGAGTTGGAGCTAGTATCTCCACATATATATGTATGTAGTGCAGTTTAAAACTGAAAAGAAACTTTGTGTTCCAAACAAGCTAGTTGAAGGACGGCTTTCACACACAATTATCTCTCAGAACTGAGCATGTGGAGAGACGTTCCTTCAACTAGCACAAATTAAAAGGGTTGCAGGGGAAACAATTACTCTGCTTTCTCAGTCTGTTTCCAAGTGCCGGTATGATGTTCCTTCAGTTTTCACAATACAACCGTGTTGGAGCTTGTTCCTACCCTATAAATATGTATGTATTGCAGTTTCCAATTAAAAAGAAATTTTGTTTCCCAACCTTCTATATGAAGGACTGCATTAACACAAAATTATCTCTCAGAACTGAGCATATGGAAAGACGTTCTTTCAGTTTTAACAAAGATTCGGGTTGCAGTAGAAATAGTTACACGGTTTTCTCAGGCTCTTTCCAAGTGCCGGTTTGATATTCCTGAAGTTTTCAATGTAAAATCGTTTTGGAGTTTGTACCTAACCATATATTTGTATGTAGTGCTGTTTCCAAATGAAAAGAAACTTTGAGTTCCCATCAAGCAAGGTGAAAGTCTCCATTCACACACCCTTATATTTCTGAACAGAGCATAGGAGAGAAGTTCGTTCAACTAGCACAAAGTGAACGTTTTTCAGGGGAAACATTTACTCTGGTATCACAGTCTGTTTCCCAGTGCCGGTTTGAAGCTCCTGGAATTTTCACTGAAAAACAGAGTTGGAGCTTGTATTTCACCGTATATATGTAAGTAGTGCAGTTTCCAAATGAAAGAAACTTTGGGTTCCCAAAAAAAAGGTGAAGGACATCTTTCAAACCCACTTATTTCTCAGAACTGAGCATGTGTAGAGACGTTCGTTCAACGAGCACAAAGAAAAGGTTTGCATAAGAAATACTCTGCTTTATCAATCTGTTTCCTAGTTCCGGTTTTAAGTTCCTGCAGTTTCACTGTAAAACAGGTTTGTAAATAGTACCTCCCCATATATATGTATGTATTGCAGTTTACATCTGAAAAGTAACTTTTTGTTACCACCAAGTTACTTGAACGATCGCTTTCACTCATAATTTACTCTCAGAAATGAGCATGAGGAGAGATGTTCGTTCAATTAGCACAAAGGGAACAGGTTGCAGGGGAAACTATTACTCTGCTTTCTCAGTCTGTTACCAAGTTCCGGTTTGAAGCTCCTACAATTTTCACTGTAAATCCGATTTGCAGCTTGTATCCCCCTTATATATGTATGTAGTGCAGTTTCCAACTGAAAAGTAACATTGTGTTCCCAACAAGCTAGGTGAAGGACTGCATTCACACACACATATATTTCGGAACTGAGCATGTAGTGAGACTTTCGTTCAACTAGCACAAAGGAAACTGGTTTCAGGAGTAACTCTTACTCTTCTTTCTCAGTCTCTTTCCCAGTGCCGGTTTGAATCTACTGCAGTGTTCACTATAAAACCGAGTTTGAGGTAGTATCTCAAAATAAACTTGTATGTAGTGGAGTTTCCAAATGAAAGAAACTTTGTGTTTAAAACAAGCTAGTTGAAGGACGGCATTCACACACACTTATCTCTCAAAACTGAGCATATGTAGAGACGTTCGTTCAGCTATCACAAAGAATCAGGTTGCAGTAGAAACACTTACACTGCTTTCTCAGGCTCTCTCCAAGTGCTGGTTTTATATTCCTGAAGTTTTCAATGTAAAATCTTTTTGGAGTTTGTGCCTACCATATATTTGTATGTAGTGCAGTTTCCAAAAGAAAAGAAACTTTGTGTTCCCAACAAGTTAGGTAAAAGACTCCATTCACACACAATTATATTTCTGAAAAGATCATAGGGAGAGACGTTCGTTCAACTAGCACAAAGTGAACGTGTTGCAGGGGAAACATTTACTCTGGTATCACAGTCTGTTTCCCAGTGCCGGATTCAAGCTCCTGCTATTTTCACTGTAGAACAGAGTTGGAGCTTGTACTTCACCATTTATATATAAGTAGTGCAGTTTTCAAATGAAAGAAACTTTGGGTTCCCAAAAAACAAGGTGAAGGACAACTTTCAAACACACTTATTTCTCAGAACTGAGCATGTGTAGAGACGATCGTTCAACTAGCACAAATGGAAAGGGTTGCAGGAGAAACACTGACTCTGCTTTCTAGTCTGTTTCCAATTACCGGTTTGAAGCTCCTGCAATTTTCACTGTAAATCCGAGTTGGAGCTATTATCTAAGCAGATATTCATATGTAGTGCATTTTCCAACTGAAAAGGAACTTTGTGTTCCCAAAATCTCGTTGAAGTTCGGCTTTCACACACACTAATCTCTCAGAACAGAGTATGTGGTGAGACATTCGTTCAACTAGCACAAAAGTAACGGGTTACAGGAAAAACACTTACTCTGCTTTCTCACTGTCTTTCCTTTTGTTGGTTTGAAGTTCCCGCAGCTTTCATTGTAAAACAGCGTTGGAACTTGTATCTCCGAATATAAATGAAGGTAGTGAAGTTCCCAACTGAAAAGAAACTTTGTGTTCCCAAAAAGCTGGTTGAAGGACGGCTTTCACACACACTTAACTAACAGATCTGAGCATGTTGTGAGACGTTTGTTCAACTAGCACATAGGGAACGGTTTGCAGAAGAAACACTTATTTTGCTTTATCACTCTGTTTCCTAGTGCCGGTTTGAAGTTCCTGCAGTTTCACTGTAAAACAGAATTGGAGATTGTACCTCCCCATATATATGTGTGTAGTGCAGTAAACAACTGAAAATAAACTTTTTGTTACCAACAAGTTAGTTGAAGGATCAGTTTCACTCATAATTTACTCTGAGAAATGATCATGAGGAGAGACGTTCGTTCAAATAGCACAAAGGGAACAGGTTGCAGGGGAAACACTTACTCTGCTTTCTCAGTCTGTTTCCCAGTGCCGGTTTGAAGCTCCTACAATTTTCACTGTAAAACCGATTTGGAGCTAGTATTCCACATATATATGCATGTAGTGCAGTTTCCAAGTGAAAAGAAACTTTTTGTTCTCAACAATTATGTTTACGATGGCTTATACACACACTTAACTCTCAGAACTGATCATGTGAAGAGACGTTCGTTCAACTTTCCCAAAGGGAACGGGTTGCAGGGGAAACACTTACCCTGCTTTCCCAGTCTGTTTCCCATTGCCGGTTTGAAGTTACCTCTTTTTTCACTTTAAAAAATTTGGAGCTTGTACGTCCCCATATATATATTTATGCAGTGCAGATTCCAAATGAAAAGAAAGTTTGTGTTCCCATCAAACTTGTTAAAGGATGGCTTTCACACACAAATATCACAGAAAATTGTGCATGTGGAGAGACGTTCGTTCAACTAGCACAAATGGAACGAGTTGGAGGAGAAACGCTTACTCTGATTTCTCAGACTCCTGTAAAAGTGCCGGTTTGAAATTCCTGCAGTTTTCAATGTAAGTCACTGTTGGAGATATTACCACCAAATATATATGTATGTAAAATAGTTTCCAAGTGAAAAGAAACTTTGTGTTCACAACAAGCTATTTGAAGGACGGCTTTCACACACAAATATCTCTCAGAAATGAGCATGTGGAGAGACGTTCGTTCAACTAGCAGAAATTAAATGGGTTGTAGGAGAAACACTTACTCTGCTTTTTCAGTCTATTTCCAAGTGCCGGTTTGTTGTTCCTGCAGTTTTTATTGTAAAACAGTTTTGGAGCTTGTTCCTAACGTATATATATGTATGTATTGTAGATTCCAATTAAAAAGAATGTTTGCGTTCCCAACCTTCTATGTGAAGGACGGCTTTAAGACAAAATTATCTCTCAGAACTGAGCATGTGGAGAGACGAATGTTCAACTACCACAAAGGAAACGGGTTGCAGGTGTAACAATTACTCTGTTTCCTAAGTCTGTTACCCAGTGCCGGTTTGAAGCTCCTGCAGTTTTCACTGTAAAACCGAGTTTGAGCTAGTATCTCCCCATATATTTGTATGTAATGCAGTTTCCAAATGAAAAGAAACTTTGTGTTTAATACAAGCTAGTTGAAGGACGGCTTTCCCACACACTTCTGTCAAAGAACTGAGCATATGGAGATATGTTCGTTCAGCTATCACAAGTATCGGGTTTCAGTAGAAAAACTTACACTGCTTTCTAAGGGTCGTTCCAAGTGCCGGTTTGATATTCCTGAAGTTTTCAATGTAAAACTGATTTGGAATTTGTATCTAACCATATATTTGTATGTAGTGCAGTTTTCAAATGAAAAAAAACTTTGTGTTCCCAACAAGCTAGGTGAAGGAATCCATTCTCACACACTTATATTTCTGAACAGAGCATAGGGAGAGACGTTCATTCAACTAGCACAATTTAAACGTGTTGCTGGGGAAACATTTACTCTGATATCACAGTCTGTTTCCCAGTGCCGGTTTGAAGCTCCTACAATTTTCACTGTAAAACAGAGTTGGAGCTTGTATTGCATCATATCTATGTAAGTAGTGCAGTTTCCAAATGAAAGAAATTTTGTGTTCCCAACAAACTAGGTGAAGGACGGCTTTCAAACACACTTATTCCTCAGAACTGAGCATGTGGAGAGACGTTCATTCAACTAGCACAAACGGAATATTTTGCAGAACAAACAATTACTCTGATTTCTCAGTCTGTTTCCAAGTGCCGGTTTGATGTGCCTGCAGTTTTCACTGTAAATCAAATTGGAGCTTGTTCCTAACCATATATATGTATGTAGGACCGTGTCCAATTTAAAAGAAACTTTGTGTTCCCAAACTTCTATGTGAAGTACGGCTTTAACACACAATTATCCCACATAACTGAGCATGTTGAGAGACGTTCGTTCAACTAGCACAAATTAAACGGGTTGCAGGAGAAACACTTACTCTGCTTTCTCAGTCTCTTTCCCAGTGCCGGTTTGAAGCTCCTACAATTTTCAATGTAAAACCGAATTAGAGGTATTATCTCCACATATATATGTATGTAGTGCAGATTCCAATTAAAAAGGAACTTTGTGTTCATAACAAACTAGTTGAATTACGGATGTGATCCATAATTACCTCTCAATATTTAGCATGTGGAGAGACGAACTTTCAACTAGCACAAAGGGAGCAGGTTGCAGGATAAACACTTACTCTGCTTTCTCAGTGTGTTTCCAAGTGCCGGCTTGAAGTTCCGATATTTTTCACAGTAAAAATTATTTGGAGCTTGTACGTACCAATATATATATGTATGAAATGCAGATTCCAAATGAAAAGAAACTTTGTGTTCCAAACAAGCTAGTTGGAGGACGGCTTTCACACACAATAATCTCTCAGAACTGAGCTTGTGGAGAGACTTTCATTCAACTAGCACAAACGGAATGCGTTGCAGGAGAAACGCTTATTTTGATTTCTCAGTCTCCTTCCAAGTTCCAGTTTGAAGTACCTGCAGTTTTCAATGTAAATCCCTGTTGGATCTACTACCACCACATATATATATGTATGTAGTGTTTTTTCCAACTGAAAAGAAACTTTGTGTTCCCAACAAGCTAGTTGAAAGACGGCTTTCACACACAAATACCTCTCAGAACGGAGCATGTGTAGAGATGTTCGTTCAACTAGCACAAATTAAACATGTTGCAGGAGAAAAATTTACTCTGCTTTCTCAGTCTGTTTCCAAGTGCCGGTTTGATATTCCTGCAGTTTTCACTGTAAAACAGTGTGGGAGATTGTTCCTACCCTATATATATGTATGTATTGCAGATTCCAATTAAAAAGAAAGTTTGTGTTCCAAAACTACCATGTGAAGGACGGCTTCAACACAAAATTATCTCTCAGAACTGAGCATGTGGAGAGACGTTCGCTCAACTACCACAAAGGAAACGGGTTGCAGTATAAACACTTACACTGCTTTCTCAGGCTGTTACCCAGTGCTGGTTTGATGCTCCTGCAGTGTTCACTGTAAAACCGAGTTTGAGCTAGTATCTCACCATATATTTGTATGTAGTGCAGTTTCCAAATGAAAAGGAACTTTGTGTTTAAAACAAGCTAGTTGAAGGACGGCTTTCACACACACTTATCTCTCAGAACTGAGCATATGGAGAGACGTTCGTTCAGCTATCACAAAGAATCGTGTTGCAGTAGAAACACTTACACTGCTTTCTCACGCTCCTTCCAGTTCGGTTTGATATTCTTGAAGTTTTCAATGTAAAACCATTTTGGAGTTTGTAACTAACCATATAATTGTATGTAGTTCAGTTTCCAAATGAAAAGAAACTTTGTGTTCCCAACAAGCTAGGTGATGTACCCCATTCACACACACTTATATTTCTGAACAGAACATAGGGAGAGACGTTCGTTGAACTAGCACAAAGTGAACGTGTTGCAGGGGAAACTTTTACTCTGGTATCACAGTCTGTTTCCCAGTGCCGGTTTGAAGCTCCTGCAATTTTCACTGTTAAACAGAGTTAGAGGTGTACTTCACCATATTTATGTAAGTAGTGCACTTTCCAAATGAAAGATACTTTGTGTTCCCAACAAACTAGGTGAAGGACGGCTTTCAAACACACTTATCCCTCAGAACTGAGCATGTGGAGAAACGTTAGTTCAATTAGCACAAACGGAACATTTTGCAGAAGAAAGAATTACTCTGATTTCTCACTCTGTTTCCAAGTGCCGGTTTGATTTTCCTGCAGTTTTCACTGTAAAACCGAATTGGAGATTTTTCCTAACCATACATATATATGTAGGTCAGTTTCCAATTAAAAAGAATCTTTGTGTTCCCAACCTACTATATGAAGTACGATTTTTACACACAATTGTATCTCAATACTGAGCATGTTGAGAGACTTTCGTTCAAACAGCACAAAAAACGGGTTGCAGGAGGAACACTTACTCTGCTTTATCTGTCTTTTTCCCAGTGCCGGTTTGAAGCTCCTATAATTTTCATTGTAAAACCGAGTTACAGGTAGTATCTCCACATATATATGTATGTAGTGCAGATTCCAAATAAAAAGAAAATTTTTGTTCACAACAAACTATTTGAAGTACGGTTTTGACCCATAATTATCTCTCAGAAGTTAGCATGTGGAGAGACGATCGTTCAACTAGCAGAAATGGAACAGTTTGCCAGAGAAACACTTTCTCTGATTTCTCAGTTTCGAAGTGCCAGTTTGAAGTTCCGACATTTTTCACTGTAAATACGATTTGGAGCTTGTACGTCCCAATATATATATGTATGCAGTGCAGATTCCAAATGAAAAGAAACTTTGTGTTCCAAACAAGTTAGTTGAAAGGCGGCTTTCACACACAATTATCTCTCAGAACTGATCATCTGGAGAGACGTTCGTTCAGCTAGCACAAATTAAATGGGTTGCAGAGGAAACAATTTCTCTGCTTTCTCAGTATGTTTCCAAGTGTCAGTTTGATGTTCCTGCATTTTTCACAGTAAAACCGTGTTGGAGCTTGTTCCTACCCTATATATATAAATGTATGTATTGCAGTTTCCAATTAAAAAGAAACTTTGTGTTCCCTACCTTCTATATGAAGGACGACTTTATCACAAAATTATCTCTCAGAACTGAGCATATGGAGAGACTTTCGTTCAAGTAGCACAAAACGAAACCGCTTCCAGGATTAATACTTACACTTCTTTCTCAGTATCTTTCTCAGTGCTGGTTTGAAACTCCTACATTTTTCATTGTAAAAGCGAGTTAGAGATAGTATTTCCACATATATATGTATGTAATTCAGTTTCCAAATTAAAGGAAACTTTATGTTCCCAACAAGCTTGGTGAAAGAGGGCAATCACATACACTTATCTCTCAGAAATTAGCATTTGCTAGATGTTCGTTCAACTAGAAAAAACATAACGCGTTGCAGAATAAACACGTGCCCTGATATCTCAGGCTCCTTCCAAGTGCCAGCTAGAGGTTCCTGCAGTTTTCTCTGCAAAACCGTGCTGGAGCTTGTACCTCTATATATAAAGTTATGTTTTGTAGTTTTCAAATTAAAAGAAAATTTGTGTTCATAACAAGCTAGGTGAAGTACTCCATTCACACACACTTATATTTCTGAACTTAGCATGGGAAGAGGCGTTAATTCAACTAGCACAAAGTGAACGTGTTGCATGGGAAACATTTACTCTGGTATCACAGTCTGTTTCCGAGTGACGGTTTGAAGCTCCTGCAGTGTTCACTGTAAAACCGACTTTGAGCTAATATCTCCCCATATATTTGTATGTAATGAAGTTTCCAAATGAAAAGAAATTTTGTGTTTAAATCGAGAATGTTGGAGGACGGCTTTCACAAATACTTATCTCTCAGAACTCATCATATGGAAATAAGTTCGTTCAACTAGCACAAAGGGAACAAGTTTCAGGGGAAACACTTTCTATGCTTTCTCAGTCTGTTTCCCAGTGCCGGATTGAAGCTCCTGCAATTTTCACTATAATACCGTGTTGGAGCTAGTATCTCCACATATATATGCATGTATTGCAGTTTAAAATGGATAAGAAACTTTGTGTTCCCAACAAACTTGTTCAAGCACGGCGTTCACAAACACTTATCTCACAGAACTGAGCATGTGTAGAAACGTTCGTTCAACTAGCACAAATGGAACGGGTTGCAGTATTAACATATACTCTGCTTTCTCAGTCTGTTACCCAGTGCCGGTATGAAGCTCCTGCAGTGTTAACTGTAAAACCGAGTTTGAGCTAAAATCTCCCCATATATTTGTATGTAGTGAAGTTTCCAAATGAAAAGAATCTTGTGTTTAAATCAAGATATTTGAAGGAAGGCTTTCACAGACACTTATCTCTCAGAACTGAGCATATGGAGAGACGTTCGTTCAGCTATCACAAAGAATCGGGTTGCAGTAGAAACACTTACACTGCTTTCTCAGGCTCCTTCCAGTTTCGATTTGATATTCTTTAAGTTTTCAATGTAAAACAGTTTTGGAGTTTGTAACTAACCATATATTTGTATTAAGTGCAGTTTCCAAATTAAAAGAAACTTTGTGTTCCCAACTAGCTATTTGAAGGACGGCTTTAACACTCACTTAACTCTCAGATCTGAGCATGTGGAGAGACGTTCGTTCAACTAGCACAAATGGAACAGATTGCAGAAGAAACACTTACTCTGCTTTATCACTCTGTTTCCTAGTGCCGGTTTGAAGTTCCTGCAGTTTCACTGTAAAACAGATTTGGAGATAGTATCTCCCATATATATGTATGTAGTGCAGTTTAAAACTGAAAAGAAACTTTTTTTTTACCAAGAAGTTAGTTGAACCATCGCTTTCACTCATAATTTACTCTCAGAAATGAGCATGAAGAGAGACGTTCATTCAACTATCACAAAGGGAACAGGTAACAGGGGAAACACTTACTATGCTTTCTCAGTCTGTTTCCCAGTGCCGATTTGAAGCTCCTACAATTTTCACTGTAAAACCGTTTTGGAGCTAGCATCCCCCATATATATGTATGTAATGCACTTTCCACATGGAAAGAAACTTTGTGTTCCCGAAACCTAGGTGAAGGACTGCATACACACACACTTATATTTCTGAATTGAGCATGTAGAGAGACGTTCGTTCAACTAGCATAAAGGAAAGTTTTGCTGAAGTAACACATACTCTGCTTTCACAGTCTGTTTCCCAGTGCCGGTTTTCAGTTCCTGCAGTTCTCACTGTAAAACCGAGTTGGAGCTTGTATCTCCCCATATGTATTTATGTAGTTCAATTTCCCACTGAAAAGAAACTTTGTCTTCCCAACAAGCTAGTTGAAGTACGGCTTTCACACACACATATCTCTCAGAACTTAGCATGTGAAGAGACGTTCTTTCAACTTGCCCAAAAGGAACGGGATGCAGGATAAACACTTACTCTGATTTCTCAGGCTCCTTCCAAGTGCCAGTTAGAGGTTCCTGCAGTTTTCACAATAAAACCGTGTTGGAGCTACTACCTCCACATATATATGTATGTAGTGTAGTTTTCAAATGAAAAGAAACTTTGTGTTCCCAACAAGCTATGTGAAGGACGGCATTCACACACACTTAATTCTCAGAACTGAGCATGTGGTGAGACGTTTGTTCAACAAGTACAAAGGGAAATGTTTGGAGAATTAACACTTACACTAATTTTCATTCTGTTTCCCAGTGCCGGTTTGAAGTTCCTGCAGATTTCACTGTAGTTCAGATTTGGAGGAAGTATCTGCCCATATATATGTATGTATTGCAGTATACAAGTGAAAAGAAACTTTTTGTTCCCAACAATTATAATTACGATGGCTTTCACACACACCTAACTCTCAGAATTGAGCATGGGGAGAGAAGTTCGTTCAACTATCACAAAGGGAACGGGTTGCAGTATAAACACATACTCTGCTTTCCCAAACTCTTTCCAATTACCGGCTTGAAGTTCCTGCTTTTTTCACTGGAAAAAGGATTTGGAGCTTGTACGTCCCCATATATATGTATGCAGTGCAGATTTAAAATGAAAAGAATCTTTGTTTTCCCAACAAACTTTTTGAAGGACGGCTTTCACACACAATTATCACTGAAAAACATGCATGTTGAGAGACGTTAGTTCAACTAGCACAAATGGAACGAGTTCGAGGAGAAATGATTACTCTGATTTCCCAGACAACTTTAAAAGTGCTGGTTTGAAGTTCCTGCAGGTTTCAATGAAAATCACTGTTGGAGCTATTACCACCACATATATATGCATGTAGTGTAGATCCAACTGAAAAGAATCTTTGTGTTCACAACAAGCTAGTTGAAAGACGGCCTTAACACAAAAATATCTCTCAGAACTGAGCATGTGTAGAGACGTTCGTGCAACTAGCACAAATGGAAAGGGTTGCAGGTTTAACACAAACTCTGCGTTCTCAGTCTGTTACCCAGTGCCGGTTTGAAGATCCTGCAGTGTTCACTGTAAAACCGAGTTTGAGCTAGTATCTCCCCATATATTTGTATGTAGTGTAGTTCCCATCTGAAAAGAAACTTTGTGTTCCCAACAAGCTAGTTGAAACACGGCTTTAGCACAAAAATATCTCTCAGATCTGAGCATGTGGAGAGACGTTCGTTCAGCTATCTCAAAGAATCGGGTTGCAGTAGAAACACTTACACTTCTTTTTCAGGCTCTTCAAAGTGCCGGTTTGATATTCCTGAAGCTTTCAATGTAAAACCGATTTGGAGTTTGTACCTAAACATATATTTGTATGTAGTGCAGTTTCAAAATGAAAAGAAACTTTGAGTTCCCAACAAGCTATTTGAAGGACGGCTTTCACACACACTTAAATCTCAGATCTGAGCTTGTGGGGAGACATTCGTTCAACTTGCCCAAAGGGAACTGGTTGCAGGATAAACACTTACTCTGATATCTCAGGATCCTTGCAAGTGCCAGTTAGAGATTCCTGCAGTATTCACTGTAAAAACGAGTTGGAGCTAGTATCTCCACGTATATATGTATGCAGAGCAGATCCCTAATTAAAAGAATCTTTGTGTACCCAACAAAATTGTTGAAGGAAGGCTTTCACACACAATTATCACTGAAAACTGTACATGTTGAGAGACGTTCGTTCAACTAGCACAAATGGAAAAAGTTGGAGGAGAAACACTTACTCTGATTTCTCAGACAACTTTAAATAGCCGGTTAGAAGTTCCTGAAGGTTTGAATGTAAATCACTGTTGGAGCTATTACCACCACATATATATGTATGTAGTGTAGTTTCCAATGGAAAAGAAACTTTGTTTTCCAAACAAGATATTTGAAAGACGGCTTTAACACAAAAATATCTCTCAGACCTGAGCAGGTGGAGAGACGTTCGTTCAACTAGCACAAATTAAACTTGTTGCAGGGAAACAATTACTCTGCTTTCTCAGTCTTTTTCCCAGTGCCAGTTTTCTGTTACTGCAGTTATCTCGGTAAAACTGTGTTGGAGTTTTACCTACCATATATATAAGTATGTATTGCAGTTTACAATTAAAAAGAAACTTTGAGTTCCCAAACATCTATGTGAAGGACGTCTTTAACACAAAATTATCTCTCAGAACTGAGCATGTGGAGAGATGTTCGTTCAACTAGACCAAAGGAAACTGGTTGTAGGTGTAACACTTAATCTGCTTTCTCAGTCTGTTACCCAGTGCTGGTTAGAAGCTCCTGCAGTGTTCAACGTAAAACCGAGTTTGAGCTAGTATCTCCCAATATATTTCTATGTAGTGCAGTTCCCAAATGAAAAGAAATTTTTGTTTAAATCAAACTAGTTGAAGGACGGCTTTAACACACAAATATCTCTCAGAACTGAGCATATGGTGAGACGTTCGTTCAGCAATCACAAAGAAGCGGGTTGCAGTAGAAACACTTACACTGCTTTCTCAGGCTCCTTCCAAGTGCCGGTTTGATATTCCTGAAGTTTTCAATGTAAAACCGATTTGGAATTTGTACCTAACCATATATTTGTATGTAGTGCAGTTTCATAATGAAAAGAAATTTTGTGTTCCCAACAAGCTAGGTGAAGGACTCCATTCACACACACTTATATTTCTGAACAGAGCATAGAGATAGACGTTCGTTCAACTAACACAAAGTAAACGATTTGCAGGGGAAACATTTACTCTGGTATCACAGTTTGTTTCCCAGTGCCGGTTTGAAGCTCCTGCAATTTTCATTGTAAACCCGAGTTGGAGCTTTTATCTCCAAATATATATGTATATAGTGCAGTATGAAACTGAAAAAAACTTAGTGTTCCCAACAAACTTGTTGAAACACGGCTTTCACACACACTTATCTCTCAGAAATGAGCATGTGCAGAGACGTCTGTTCAACTTGCACAATGGGAACGAGTTGCAGGATAAACACTTACTCTGATTTCTCAGGCTCCTTCCAAGTGCCAGTTAGACCTTCCTGTAGTTTTCACTGTAAAACCGTGTTGGAGCTACTACCTCCACATATATATGTATGTAGTGTAGTTTCCAACTGAAAAGAAACTTTTTGTTCCCAACAAGCTAGTTGAAAGACGGCCTTAACACAAAAATATCTCTCAGAACTCAGCATGTTTAGAGACGTTCGTTCAACTAGCACAAATGGAACAGGTTGCAGGATTAACACATAATCTGCTTTCTCAGTCTGTTACCCAGTGCCGATATGAAGCTCCTGCAGTGTACACTGTAAAACCGTGTTTGAGCTAGTATCTCCGCATATACTTCTATATAGTGTAGTTTCCATCTGAAAAGAAATTTTGTGTTCCCAACAAGCTAGTTGAAAGACGGCTTTAACACAAAAATATCTCTCAGAACTGGGCAGGGGGAGAGACGTTCATTCAACTAGTAAAAATTAAGCTTGTTGAAGGGAAACAATTTCTCTTCTTTCTCAGTCTGTTTCCAAGTGCCGTTTTGATGTTCCTGCAGTTTTCACTGTAAAAAGTTGTTGGATCTTTTTACTACCCTATATATATGTATGTAGTTCAGTTTCCAATTAAAAAGAAACTTTGTGTTCCCAAACATCAATGTGAAGGACGGCTTCAACACAAATTATCTCTCAAAACTGAGCATGTGTAGAGATGTTCATTCAACTAGCACAAAGGAAACAGGATGCAGGTTTAACACTTACTCTGCTTTCTCAGTCTGTTACCCAGTGCCGGTTTGATGCTCCTGCAGTGTTCAATGTAAAACCGAGTTTGAGGTAGTATCTCCCAATATATTTGTATGCAATGCAGTTTCCAAATGGAAAGAAACTTTGTGTTTAAATCAAGCTAGTTGAAGGACGGCTTTAACACACACTTATCTCTCAGAACTGAGCATATGGAGAGACGTTCATTCAGCTATCACAAAGAAGCGGGTTGCCGTAGAAACACTTACACTGCTTTCTCAGGTTCCTTCCAAGTGCTGGTTTGATATTCCTGAAGTTTTCAATGTAAAACAGATTTGGAGTTTGTACCTAACCTTATATTTGTGTGTAGTGCAGTTTCCAAATGAAAAGAAACTTTGTGTTCCCAACAAGGTAGGAGAAGGACTCCATTCAAACACACTTATATATCTGAACAGAGCATAGTGAGAGACGTTCGTTCAACCAGCAAAATGTGAACGTGTTGCATGGAAAATATATACTCTGGTATCACAGTCGGTTTCCTAGTGCCGGTTTGACGCTCCTGCAATTTTCACTTTAAAACAGAGTTGGAGCTTGTACTTCACCATATATATGTAAGTTGTGCAGTTTCCAAATGAAAGAAAATTTGTGTTCCCAACAAACTAGGTGAAGGACGGCTTTCAGACACTCTTACCTCTCAGAATTGAGCATGTGGAGAGACGTTCGTTCAACTAGCAAAAATGGAACGAGTTGGAGGAGAAACGCTTACTCTGATTTCTCAGACAACTTTAAAAGTGCTTGTTTGAAGTTCCTGTAGGTTTCAATGTAAATCACTGTTGGAGCTACTACCACCACATATATATGTATGTAGTGTAGTTTCCAATTGAATAGAAACTTTTTGTTCCCAACAAGCTAGTTGAAAGACGGCTTTAACACAAAAATATCTCTCAGAACTGAGCATGTGGAGAGACGTTCGTTCAACTAGCACAAATTAAACTTGTTGAAGGTGAAACAATTACTCTGCTTTCTCAGTCTGTTTCCCAGTGCCGGTTTGAAGCTTCTGCAATTTTCATTGTATACCTGATTTTGAGCTTGTATCTCCACACATATATGTATGTATTGTAGTTTCAAAATGAAAAGAAAATATCTGTTCACAACAAACTTGTTGAAACACGGATTTCACACACACTAACTCTCAGAACTTGGCATGTGCAGAGACGTTTGTTCAACTTGCACAAAGGGAACCGGTTGCAGGTTAAACACTTACTCTGATTTCTCAGGCACATTCCAAGTGCCAGTACATCTTCCCGCATTTTTCACAGTAAAACAGTGTTGGAGCTAATTCCTCCACATATATACGTATGTAGTGTAGTTTCCAAATGAAAAGAAAATTTATGTTCCCAACAAGCTCTATGAAGGAAGGCATTCACACACACTTATTTCTCAAAACGGAGCATGTGGAGAGACGTTCGTTCAACAATTACAACTGGAAAAGTTTGGAGAAGAAACACTTTCTCTCGTTTCTCACTATGTTCCCAGTGCCGGTTTGAAGTTCCTGCAGATTTCACTGTAGTACAGATTTGGAGCTAGTATCTGCCCATATATAAATATGTAGTGCAATTTCCAAGTGAAAAGAAACATTTGGTTCCCAACAATTATGTTTACGATGACTTTCACACACACTTAACTCTCAGAACTGAGCATGTGGAAAGACGTTCGTTCAAATAGCACAAATGATACAGGTTGGAGGAAAAACACTTTCTCTGAATTCTCAGTCTCCTTCCAAGTTCCGTTTTGAAGTTCCCGCAGTTGTCACTGTAAATCCTTGCTGGAGCTATTACCGCCACATATATATGTATTTAGTGTAGTTTCCAATTGAAAAGAAACTTTGTGTTCCCAACAAGATAGGTGAAAGACGGCTTTAACACAAAAATATCTCTCAGAACTGAGCATGTGGATAGACGTTCGTTCAACTAGCACAAATTAAACTTGTTGAAGGTGAAACAATTACTCTGCTTTCTCAGTCTGTTTCCCAGTGCCGGTTTGAAGCTTCTGCAATTTTCATTGTAAACATGATTTTGAGCTTGTATCTCCACACATATATGTATGTAGTGTAGTTTCAAACTGAAAAGAAAATATGTGTTCCCAACAAACTTGTTGAAACACGGATTTCACACACACAATCTCTCAGAACTTGGCATGTGCAGAGACGTTTGTTCAACTTGCACAAAGTGAACCGGTTGCAGGTTAAACAATTACTCTGATTTCTCAGGCACATTCCAAGTGCCAGTACTTCTTCCCGCATTTTTCACAGTAAAACCGTGTTGGAGCTAATACCTCCACATATATACGTATGTAGTGTAGTTTCCAAATGAAAAGAAAATTTGTGTTCCCAACAAGCTATATGAAGGAAGGCATTCACACACACTTATTTCTCAAAACCGAGCATGTGGACAGACGTTCGTTCAACAAGTACAAATGGAAAAGTTTGGAGAAGAAACACTTTCTCTCGTTTCTCACTATGTTCCCAGTGCCGGTTTGAAGTTCCTGCAGATTTCACTGTAGTACAGATTTGGAGCTAGTATCTGCCCATATATATATATGTAGTGCAATTTCCAAGTGAAAAGAAACATTTGGTTCCCAACAATTATGTTTACGTTGACTTTCACACACACTTAACTCTCAGAACTGAGCATGTGGAAAGACGTTCGTTCAAATAGCACAAATGATACGGGTTGGAGGAGACACAATTACTCTGAATTCTCAGTCTCCTTCCAAGTTCCGTTTTGAAGTACCCGCAGTTGTCACTGTAAATCCTTGCTGGAGCTATTACCGCCACATATATATGTATTTAGTGTAGTTTCCAATTGAAAAGAAACTTTGTGTTCCCAACAAGATAGGTGAAGGACAGCTTTCACACACACTTATCTCTCAGAATTGAGCATGTGGAGAGACGTTCGTTCAACTAGCACAAAAGGAAAGGGTTGCAGGAGAAACACTTACTCTGATTTTTAAGTTTGCTAGTGCCGGTTTGAAGTTCCAGTAGTTTTCACTGTAAAACATTGTTGGACCTTTTACCCCCCATATATATCTATGTAATGCAGTTACCAACTGAAAAGAAACTTTTTGTTACCGACACGTTAGTTGAACATTGTCTTTCACACACACTTAACTCTCAAAACTGAGCACGTGGAGAGACATTTGTTTAAATAGCACAAATAGAACGGGTTCAGGAGAATAACTTACCCTGATATCTCAGTGTATTTTCAAGTGCCGTTTTGATGTTCCTGCAGTTTTCTCTGTAAAACCGATTTGGAATTTTTACCTAACCTTACATATGTATGTAGTGCAGTTTCCAAATGAAAAGAAACTTTGTGTTCCCAACAAGCAATATGAAGGACGGCATTCACACACACTTATTTCTCAGAATTGAGCATGTGGAGAAACATTCGTTCAACAAGTACAATGGGAAATGTTTGGAGAAGACACACTTACTTTAAATTCTCAGTGTGTTTCATATTGCCGGTTTGAAGTTCCTGCATATTTCACTGTAGTACAGGTTTGGAGCTAGTATCTGCCCATATATATATATGTAGTGCAATTTCCATGTGAAAAGAACCTTTTTGTTCCCAACAATAATGTTTACGATGGATTTCACACTCACTTAACACTCAGAATTGAGCATGTGGAGAGACGTCCGTTCAACTAGCACAAATGGTACGGGTTGGAGGAGAAACACTTACTCTGAATTCTCAGTTTCCTTCCAAGTTCCGTTTTGAAGTTCCTGCAGTTGTCACTGTAAATCCTTGCTGGAGCAAGTACCGCCACATATATATGTATGTATTGTAGTTTCCAAATGAAAAGAAACTTTGTGTTCCCAACAAGATAGGTGAAGGACGGCTTTCACACACACTTATCTCTCAGAATTGAGCATGTGTAGAGACGTTCGTTCAACTAGCACAAAAGGAAAGGTTTGCCGTAGAAATACTTACTCTGATTTCTCAATCTGTTTCCTAGTGCCGATTTGAAGTTCCAGTAATTTCACTGTAAATCATTGTCAGACCTTTTACCTCCCATATATATTTAAGTAATGCAGTTACAAATGAAAATAATCTTTGTGTTCCCAACAAGCTATGTGAAGGTCTCCATTCACACACACATATATTTCTGAACAGAGCATAGGGAGAGAAGTTCCTTCAACTAGCACAAATGGAAAGGGTTGCAGGATTAACACATACTCAGCTTTCTCAGTCTGTTACCCAGTGCCGGTTTGAAGCTCCTGCAGTTTTCAATGTAATACCGAGTTTGAGCTAGTATCTCCCCATATATTTGTATGTAGTGAAGTTTCCAAATTAAAAGAATCTTTGTGTTTAAATCAGGCTAGTTGAAGGACGGCTTTCACACACAGTTATCTCTCAGAACTGAGCATATGGAGAGACGTTCGTTCAGCTATCACAAAGAATCGGGTTGCAGTAGAAACACTTACACTTCTTTTTCAGGCTCTTCCGGTTTGATATTCCTGAAGCTTTCAATTTAAAACCGATTTGGAATTTGTACCTAAACATATATTTGCATGTAGTGCAGTTTCCAAATAAAAAGAAACTTTGAGTTCCCAACAAGCTATTTGAAGGACGGCTTTCACACACACTTAACTCTCAGATCTGAGCATGTGGGGAGACATTCGTTCAACTTGCCCAAAGGGAACTGGTTGCAGGATAAACACTTACTCTGATTTCTCAGGATCCTTGCAAGTGCCAGTTAGAGATTCCTGCAGTTTTCACCGTAAAACCGATTTGGAGCTAGTATCTCAACATATATATGTATGCAGTGCAGATCCCTAATTAAAAGAATCTCTGTGTACCCAACAAAATTTTTGAAGGATGGCTTTCACACACAATTATCACTGAAAACTGTACATGTTGAGAGACGTTCGTTTAACTAGCACAAATGGAAAAAGTTGGAGGAGAAACAATTACTCTGATTTCTCAGACAACTTTAAATAGCCGGTTAGAAGTTCCTGAAGGTTTGAATGTAAATCACTCTTGGAGCTATTACCACCACATATATATGTATGTAGTGTAGTATCCAACGGAAACAAAAATTTTGTTTTCCAAACAAGATATTTGAAAGATGGCTTTAACACAAAAATATCTCTCAGAAGTGAGCAGGTGGAGAGATGTTCGTTCAAATAGCACAAATTAATCTTGTTGCAGGGAAACAATTACTCTGATTTCTCAGTCTGTTTCCCAGTGCCAGTTTTCTGTTCCTGCAGTTTACTCTGTAAAACGGTGTTGGAGCTTTTTCCTACCATATATATAAGTATGTAATGCAGTTTCCATTTAAAAAGAAACTTTGAGTTCCCAAACATCTATTTGAAGGACGGCTTTAACACAAAATTATCTCTCAGAACTGAGCATGTGGAGAGATGTTCGTTCAACTAGCACAAAGGAAACTGGTTGCAGTTACAACACTTAATCTGCTTTCTCAGTCTTTTACCCAGTGCCGGTTTGAAGCTCCTGCAGTGTTCTATGTAAAACCGAGTTTGAGCTAGTATCTCCCAATATATTTGTATGTAGTGCAGTTTCCAAATGAAAAGAAAATTTTTGTTCCCAACAAGCTAGTTGAAGGACGGCTTAAACACACAATTATCTCTCAGAACTGAGCATAAAGTGAGACGTTCGTTCAGCAATCACAAAGAAGCGGGTTGCAGTAGAAACACTTACACTGATTTCTCAGGCTCCCTCCAAATGCCTGTTTGATATTCCTGATGTTTTCAATGTAAAACAGATTTCGAATTTGTACCTAACCATATATTTGTATGTAGTGCAGTTTCCAAATGAAAAGAAACTTTCTGTTCCCAACAAGCTAGGTGAAGGGCTCCATTCACACACACTTATATTTCTGAAGAGAGAATAGAGAGAGACGTTCATTCAACTAACACAAAGTGAACGTGTTGCAGGGGAAACATTTACTCTGGTATCACAGTTTGTTTCCCAGTGCCGGTTTGAAGCTCCTGCAATTTTCATTGTAAACCCGAGTTGGAGCTAGTATCTCCTAATATATATGTTTGTAGTGCAGTTTGAAACTGAAAAAAACTTTGTGTTCCCAACAAACTTCTTGAAACACGGCTTTCACACACACTTATCTCTCAGAAATGAGCATGTGCAAAGACGTTTGTTCAAATTGCACAAAGGGAACGGGTTGCAGGATAAACAATTACTCTGATTTCTCAGGCTCCTTGCAAGTGCCAGTTAGAGCTTCCTGCATTTGTCACTGAAAACCGTGTTGAAGCTACTATCTCCAAATTTACATATATGTAGTGTAGTTTCCAAATGAAAAGAAACTTTGTGTTCCCAACAAGCTATGTGAAGGATGGTATTCACACACACTTATTTCTCAGAACTGAGCATGTGGGAGACGTTTGTTCAACAAGTACAAAGGGAAAAGTTTGGAGAAGAAACACTTACTCTGCTTTCTCATTCTGTTTCCCAGTGCCGGTTGAAGTTCCTGCAGATTTAACTGTAGTTCAGATTTGGAGCTAATATCTGCCCATATATATATATGTAGTGCAATTTCCATGTGAAAAGAACCTTTTTGTTCCCAACAATTATGTTTACGATGGCTTTCACACTCACTTAACACTCAGAACAGAGCATGAGGAGAGACGATCGTTCAACTAGCACAAATGGTACGGGTTGGAGGAGAAACACTAACTCTGAATTCTCAGTTTCCTTCCAAGTTCCGTTTTGAACTTCCTGAGGTTGTCACTGTAAATCTTGCTGGAGCAAGTACCGCCACATATATATGTATGTAGTGTAGTTTCCATATGAAAAGAAACTTTGTGTTCCCAACAAGATTGTTGAAGGACGGCTTTCACACACACTTATCTCTCAGAATTGAGCATGTGTAGAGACGTTCGTTCAACTAGCACAAAAGGAAATGTTTGCAGTAGAAACACTTACTCTGATTTCTCAATCTGTTTCCTAGTGCCGATTTTAAGTTCCAGCAATTTCACTGTAAAACATTGTCAGACCTTTTACCTCCCATATATATCTATGTAATGCAGTTACCAAATGAAAAGGATCTTTGGGTTCCCAACAAGCTATGTGAAGGTCTCCATTCACACACACATATATTTCTGAACAGAGCATAGGGAGAGAAGTTCGTTCAACTAGCACAAATGGAAAGGGTTGCAGGATTAACACATACTCAGCTTTCTCAGTCTGTTACCCAGTGCGGGTTTGAAGCTCCTGCAGTTTTCACTGTAAAACCGAGTTTGAGCTAGTATCTCCCCATATATTTGTATGTAGTGAAGTTTCCAAATTAAAAGAATCTTTGTGTTTAAATCAAGCTAGTTGAAGGACGGCTTTCACACACAGTTATCTCTCAGAACTGAGCATATGGAGAGACGTTCGTTCAGCTATCACAAAGAATCGGGTTGCAGTAGAAACACATACACTAATTTTTCAGGCTCTTCCAAGTCCCGGTTTGATATTCCTGAAGCTTTCAATTTAAAACCGATTTGGAGTTTGTACCTAAACATATATTTGTATGTAGTGCAGTTTCCAAATGAAAAGAAACTTTGAGTTCCCAACAAGCTATTTGAAGGACGGCTTTCACACACACTTAACTCTCAGATCTGAGCATGTGGGGAGACATTCGTTCAACTTGCCCAAAGGGAACTGGTTGCAGGATAAACACTTACTCTGATTTCTCAGGATCCTTGCAAGTGCCAGTTAGAGATTCCTGCAGTTTTCACTGTAAAACCGATTTGGAGCTAGTATCTCAACATATATATGTATGCAGTGCAGATCCCTAATTAAAAGAATCTCTGTGTACCCAACAAAATTGTTGAAGGATGGCTTTCACACACAATTATCACTGAAAACTGTACATGTTGAGAGACGTTCGTTTAACTAGCACAAATGGAAAAATTTGGAGGAGAAACACTTACTCTGATTTCTCAGACAACTTTAAATAGCCGGTTAGAAGTTCCTGCAGGTCTGAATGTAAATCACTGTTGGAGCAATTACCACCAAATATATATGTATGTAGTGTAGTATCCAACGGAAACAAAAACTTTGTTTTCCAAACAAGATATTTGAAAGATGGCTTTAACACAAAAATATCTCTCAGAAGTGAGCAGGTGGAGAGACGTTCGTTCAACAAGCACAAATTAAACTTGTTGCAGGGAAACAATTACTCTGATTTCTCAGTCTGTTACCCAGTGCCAGTTTTCTGTTCCTGCAGTTTACTCTGTAAAAAGGTTTTGGAAATTTTTCCTACCATATATATAAGTATGTATTGCAGTTTCCATTTAAAAAGAAACTTTGAGTTCCCAAACATCTATTTGAAGGACGGCTTTAACACAAAATTATCTCTCAGAACTGAGCATGTGGAGAGATGTTCGTTCAACTAGCACAAAGGAAACTGGTTGCAGTTGCAACACTTAATCTGCTTTCTCAGTCTTTTACCCAGTGCCGGTTTGAAGCTCCTGCAGTGTTCAATGTAAAACCGAGTTTGAGCTAGTATCTCCCAATATATTTGTATGTACTGCAGTTTCCAAATGAAAAGAAATTTTTGTTTAAATCAAGCTAGTTGAAGGATGGCTTAAACACACAATTATCTCTCAGAACTGAGCATATGATGAGACGTTCGTTGAGCAATCACAAAGAAGCGGGTTGCAGTAGAAACACACTGATTTCTCAGGCTCCTTCCAAGTGCCAGTTTGATATTCCTGAACTTTTCAATGTAAAACCGATTTGGAATTTGTACCTAACCATATATTTGTATGTAGTGCATTTTCCAAATGAAAAGAAACTTTCTGTTCCCAACAAGCTAGGTGAAGGGCTCCATTCACACACACTTACATTTCTGAAGAGAGCATAGAGAGAGACGTTCGTTCAACTAACACAAAGTGAACGTGTTGCAGGGGAAACATTTACTCTGGTATCACAATTTGTTTCCCAGTGCCGGTTTGAAGCTCCTGCAATTTTCATTGTAAACCCGAGTTGGAGCTAGTATCTCCAAATATATATGTTTGTAGTGCAGATTGAAACTGAAAAAAACTTTGTGTTCCCAACAAACTTGTTGAAACACGGCTTTCACACACACTTATCTCTCAGAAATGAGCATGTTCAAAGACGTTTGTTCAACTTGCACAAAGGGAACCTGTTGCAGGTAAACACTTACTCTGATTTCTCAGGCTCCTTGCAAGTGCCAGTTAGAGCTTCCTGCATTTGTCACTGAAAACCGTGTTGAAGCTACTATCTCCACATTTATATATATGTAGTGTAGTTTCCAAATGAAAAGAAACTTTGTGTTCCCAACAAGCTATGTGAAGGACGGTATTCACACACACTTAATTCTCAGAACTGAGCAAGTGGGAGACGTTTGTTCAACAAGTACAAAGGGAAAAGTTTGGATAAGAAACACTTACTCTACTTTCTCATTTTGTTTCCCAGTGCCGGTTTGAAGTTCCTGCAGATTTCACTGTAGTTCAGATTTGGAGCTAGTATCTGCCCATATATATGTATGTAGTACAGTTTCCAAGTGAAAAGAAACTTTTTGTTCCCAACAGATATATTTACGATGGCTTTCACACACACTTAACTCTCAGAAATGAGCATGGTGAGAGAAGTTCGTTCAACTATCCCAAAGGGAACGGGTTGCAGTATAAACACTTACTCTGCTTTCCCAGACTGTTCCCCATTGCCGGTTTGAATTTCTTGCTTTTTTCACTGTAAAAAGGATTTGGAGCATGTACGTCCCCATATATATATGCTGTGCAGATACCAAATGAAAAGAATCTTTGTGTTCCCAACAAACTTGTGGAAGGACGGCTTTCACACACAATTATCACTGAAAACTGTGCATGTTGATAGACGTTCGTTCAACTAGCACAAATGGAACGTGTTGGAGGAGAAACGCTTTCTCTGTTATTTCAGACAACTTTAAAACATTCGGTTTGAAGTTCCTGCAGGTTTCAATGTAAATCACTGTTGGAGCTATTACCACCACATATATATGTATGTAGTGTAGTTTCCAACTGAAAAGAAATTTTTGTTCCCAACAAGCTAGTTGAAAGACGACCGTAACACAAAAATTTCTCTCAGAACTGAGCATGTGTAGAGATGTTCGTTCAACTAGCACAAATGGAACGGGTTGCAGGATTAACACATACCCTGCTTTCTCAGTCTGTTACCCAGTGCCAGTTTGAAGCTCCTGCAGTGTTCACTGTAAAACCGTGTTTGAGTTAGTATCTCCCAATATATTCGTATATAGTGTAGTTTCCATCTGAAAAGAAATTTTGTGTTCCCAACAAGCTAGTTGAAAGACGGCTTTAACACAAAAATATCTCTCAGAACTGGGCAGGTGGAGAGACTTTCGTTCAACTAGCACAAATTAAACTTGTTGCAGGGAAACAATTTCTCTTCTTTCTCAGTCTGTTTCTAAGTGCCGGTTTGATGTTCCTGCAGTTTTCACTGTAAAAAGGTGTTGGAGCTTTTTCCTACACTATATATATGTATGTATTGCAGTTTCCAATTAAAAAGAAACTTTGATTTCCCAAACATCTATGTGAAGGACGGCTTTAACACAAAATTATCTCTCAGAACTGAGCATGTAGAGAGACGTTCGTTCAGCTATCACAAAGAAGCAGGTTGCCGTAGAAACACTTACACTGCTTTCTCAGGCTCCTTCCAAGTGCCGGTTTGATATTCCTGAAGATTTCAATGTAAAACCCATTTGGAGTTTGTAACTAACCATATAATTGTATGTAGTGCAGTTTCCAAATGTAAAGAAACTTTGTGTTCCCAACAAGCTAGGTGAAAGACTCCATTCACACACACTTATATTTCTGAACAGAGCATAGTGAAAGACGTTCGTTCAACCTGCCAAATGTGAACGTGTTGCACGGGAAACATTTACTGTAGTATCACAGTCGGTTTCCTAGTGCCGGTTTGAAGCTCGTGCTATTTTCAGTGTAAAACAGAGTTGGAGCTTGTACTTCACCATATATATGTAAGTAGTGCAGTTTCCAAATGAAAGAAACTTTGTGTTCCCAACAAACTAGGTGAAGGACGGCTTTCAGACACTAATCTCTCAGATTTGAGCATGTGGAGAGACGTTCGTTCAACTAGCAAAATTGGAATGAGTTGGAGGGGAAACGCTTATTCTGATTTCTCAGACAAGTTTATAAGGGCCGGATAGAAGCTCCTGCAGCTTTCAATGTATATCACTGTTGAAGCTACTACCACGACATATATATGTATGTAGTGTAGTTTCCAACTGAAAAGAAACTTTGTGTTCCCAACAAGCTAGTTGAAAGACGGTTTTAACAAAAAATATCTCTCAGAACTGAGCTTGTGGACAGACGTTCGTTCAACTAGCACAAATTAAACTTGTTGAAGGGGAAACAATTACTCTGCTTTCTCAGTCTGTTTCCCAGTGCCGGTTTGAAGCTTCTGCAATTTTGATTTCAAAACCGAGTTTGAGCTAGTATCTCCACATATATATGTATGTAGTGCAGTTTCAAACTGAAAAGAAAATTTGTGTTCCCAACAAACTTGTTGAAACACGGCTTTCACACACACTTATCTCTCAGAACTGAGAATGTGCAGAGACTTTTATTCAACTTGCACAAAGGGAAACGGTTTCAGGTTTAACACTTACTCTGATTTCTCAGGCTCCTTTTAAGTGCCAGTAGAGCTTCCTGCATTTTTCACTGTAAAACCATGTTGGAGCTAATTCCTCCACATATAAATTAATGTAGTGTAGTTTCCAAATGAAAAGAAACTTTGTATTCCCAACAAGATAGGTGAAGGACGGCTTTCACAGACACTTATCTCTCAGAATTGAGCATGTGGAGATACGTTCGTTCAACTAGCACAAAAGGAAATATTTGCAGTAGAAACACTTACTCTGATTTCTCAATCTGTTTCCTAGTGCCGATTTGAAGTTCCAGCAATTTCACTTTAAAACATTGTCAGACCTTTTACCTCCCATATATATCTAAGTAATGCAGTTACCAAATGGAAAGAATCTTTGTGTTCCCAACAAGCTATGTTAAGGATTCCATTCACACACACTTATATTTCTGAACAGAGCATAAGGGAGAGAAGTTCGTTCAACTAGCACAAATGGAAAGAGCTGCAGGATTAACACATACTCAGCTTTCTCAGTCTGTTACCCAGTGCCAGTTTGAAGCTCCTGCAGTTTTCACTGTAAAACCGAGTTTGAGCTAGTATCTCCCCATATATTTGTATGTAGTGAAGTTTCCAACTGAAAAGAATCTTTGTGTTTAAATCAAGCTATTTGAAGGACGGCTTTCACACACAGTTTTCTCTCAGAACTGAGCATATGGAGAGACGTTCGTTCAGCTATCTCAAAGAATCAGGTTGCAGTAGAAACACTTACACTTCTTTTTCAGGCTCTTCCAAGTGCCGGTTTGATATTCCTGAAGCTTTCAATGTAAAACCGATTTGGAGTTTGTACCTAACCATATATTTGTATGTAGTGCAGTTTCAAAATGAAAAGAAACTATGAGTTCCCAACAAGCTATTTGAAGGACGGCTTTCACACACACTTAACTCTCAGATCTGAGCATGTGGAGAGACGTTCGTTCAACTAGCACAAAGGTAACGGTTTGTAGAAGAAACACATACTCTGCTTTGTCACTCTGTTTCCTAGTGCCGGTTTGAAGTTCCTGCAGTTTCAGTGTAAAAGAGATTTGGAGATAGTACCTCCCAATATATATGTATGTAGTGCAGCTAACAAATGAAAAGATACTTTTTGTTACCAACAAGTTAGTTGAACATTCACTTTCACTCATAATTTAATCTCAGAAATTAGCATGAAGAGAGACGTTCGTTCAACCAACACAAAGGGAACAGGTTTCAGGGGAAACACTTTCTATGTTTCTCAGTCTGTTTCCCAGTGCCGGTTTGAAGCTCCTACAATTTTCACTGTAAAACCGTTTTGGAGCTTGCATCCCCCATATATATATATGTAATGCACTTTCCACCTGAAAAGAAACTTTGTGTTCCCGACAAGCTAGATGAAGGACTGCATTCACACACACTTATATTTCTGAACTGAGCATGTAGAGAGACGTTCGTGCAACTAGCATAAAAGAAAGTGTTGCCGAAGTAACACATACTCTGCTTTCTCAGTCTGTTTCCCAGTCCCAGTTTTCAGTTCCTGCAATTTTCACTGTAAAACCGAGTTGGAGCTTGTATCTCCCCATATGTATTTATGTAGTGCAATTTCCCACTGAAAATAAACTTTGTCTTCCCAACAAAATAGTTGAAGTACGGCTTTCACACACACTTATGTCTCAGATCTGAGCATGTGGGGAGACATTCGTTCAACTTGCCCAAAAGGAACTGGTTGCAGGATAAACATTAATCTGATTTCTCAGGATCCTTGCAAGTGCGAGTTAGAGGTTCCTGCAGTTTTCACTCTAAAAACGAATTGGAGCTAGTATCTTCACATATATATG
This sequence comes from Camelus ferus, assembly GCF_009834535.1. NCBI lineage: Eukaryota > Metazoa > Chordata > Mammalia > Artiodactyla > Camelidae > Camelus > Camelus ferus. The sequence continues at coordinate 2,521,751 of NC_045704.1, forward strand.
TATGCAGTGCAGATACCTAATTAAAAGAATCTTTGTGTACCCAAAAAAATTTTTGAAGGACGGCTTTCTCACACAATTATCACTGAAAATTGTACATGTTGAGAGACGTTCGTTCAACTAGCACAAATGGAAAAATTTGGAGGAGAAATGCTTACTCAGATTTCTCAGACAACTTTAAATAGCCGGTTAGAAGTTCCTGCTGGTTTGAATGTAAATCACTGTTGGAGCTATTACCACTACATATATATGTATGTAGTGTAGTTTCCAATGGAAAAGAAACTTTGTTTTCCAAACAAGATATTTGAAAGACGGCTTTAACACAAAAATATCTCTCAGAACTGAGCAGGTGGAGAGAAGTTCGTTCAACTAGCACAAATTAAACTTGTTGCTGGGAAACAATTACTCTGCTTTCTCAGTCTGTTTCCCAGGGCCGGTTTTCTGTTCCTGCAGTTTTCTCTGTAAAACGGTGTTGGAGCTTTTTCCTACCATATATATAAGTATGTATTGCAGTTTCCAATTAAAAAGAAATTTTGAGTTCCAAAACATCTATGTGAAGGACGGCTTTAACACAAAATTATCTCTCAGAACTGAGCATGTGGAGAGATGTTCGTTCAACTAGCACAAAGGAAACTGGTTGCAGGTGTAACACTTAATCTGCTTTCTCAGTCTGTTACTAGGTGCCGGTTTGAAGCTCCTGCAGTGTTCAATGTAAAACCGAGTTTGAGCTAGTATCTCCCAATATATTTGTATGTAGTGCAGTTTCCAAATGAGAAGAAACTTTTTGTTTAAATCAAGTTATTTGAAGGACGGCTTTAACACACACTTATCTCTCAGATCTGAGCATATGGAGAGACGTTTGTTCAGCTATCACAAAGAAGCGGGTTGCAGTAGAAACCCTTACACTGCTTTCTCAGGCTCCTTCCAAGTGCCGGTTTGATATTCCTGAAGTTTTCAATGTAAAACCGATTTGGAATTTGTACCTAACCATATATTTGTATGTAGTGCAGTTTCCAAATGAAAAGAAACTTTCTGTTCCCAACAAGCTAGGTGAAGGACTCCATTCACACACACTTATATTTCTGACCAGAGCATAGAGAGAGAAGTTCGTTCAACTAACATAAAGTGAACGTGTTGCAGGGTAAACATTTACTCTGGTATCACAGTTTGTTTCCCAGTGCCGGTTTGAAACTCCTGCAATTTTCATTGTAAACCCGAGTTGGAGCTAGTATCTCCAAATATATAAGTATGTAGTGCAGTTTAAAACTGAAGAAAACTTTGTGTTCCCAACTAACTTGTTGAAACACGGCTTTCACACACACTTATCTCTCAGAAATGAGCATGTGCAAAGACGTTTTTTAACTTGCACAAAGGGAACGGGTTGCAGGATAAACACTTACTCGGATTTCTCAGGCTCCTTGCAAGTGCCAGTTAGAGTTTCCTGCAGTTTTCACTGTAAAACCGTGTTGAAGCTACTATCTCCACATTTATATATATGTAGTGTAGTTTCCAAATGGAAAGAAACTTTGTGTTCCCAACAAGCTATGTGAAGGACGGCATTCACACACACATAATTCTCAGAACTGAGCATGTGGGGAGATGTTTGTTCAACAAGTTCAAAGGGAACAGTTTGGAGAAGAAACACTTACTCTATTTTCTAATTCTGTTTCCCAGTGCCGGTTTGAAGTTCCTGCAGATTTCACTGTAGTTCAGATTTGAAGCTAGTATCTGCCCTATATATATGTATGTAGTGCATTTTCCAAGTGAAAAGAAACTTTTTGTTCCCAACAGATATGTTTACGATGGCTTTCACACATACTTAACACTCAGAATTGAGCATGAGAAGAGAAGTTCGTTCAACTATCCCAAAGGGAACGGGCTGCAGTATAAACACTTCCTCTGCTTTCCCAGACTGTTCCACATTGCCGGTTTGAAGTTCCTGCTTTTTTCACTGTAAAAAGGATTTGGAGATTTTACGTCCCCATATATATATGTGCAGTGCAGTTTCCAAATGTAAAGAATATTTGTGTTCCCAACAAACTTGTTGAAGGACGGCTTTCACACAGAAATATCACTGAAAACTGTGCAAGTTGAGAGACGTTCTTTAACTAGCACAAATGGAACTATTTGGAGGAGAAACGCTTACTCTGATAATTCAGACAACTTTAAAAAATCCGGTTTGAAGTTCCTGCATGTTTCAATGTAAATCACTGTTGGAGCTACTACCACCACATATATATGTATGTAGTGTATTTTCCAACTGAAAGGAAACTTTTTGTTCCCAACAAGCTAGTTGAAAGACGGCTTTAACACAAAAATATCTCTCAGAACTGAGCATGTGTAGAGACGTTCGTTTAACTAGCACAAATGGAACGGTTTGCAGGATTAACACATACCCTGCATTCTCAGTCTGTTACCCAGTGCCGGTTTGAAGCTCCTGCAGTGTTCACTGTAAAACCGAATTTGAGCTAGTATCTCCCCATATATTTCTATATAGTGTAGTTTCCATCTGAAAAGAAATTTTGTGTTCCAAACAAGCTGGTTGAAAGACGGCTTTAACACAAAAATATCTCTCAGAACTGGGCAGGTGGAGAGAGGTTTGTTCAACTAGCACAAATTAAACTTGTTGCAGGGAAACAATTTCTCTTCTTTCTCAGTCTGTTTCCCAGTGCTGGCTTGAAGCTTCTGCAATTTTCATTTCAAACCCGAGTTTGAGCTCGTATCTCCACATATATATGTATGTAGGTCAGTTTCAAACTGAAAAGAAAATTTGTGTTCCCAACAAACTTGTTGAAACACGGCTTTCACCCACACTTATCTCTCAGAACTGAGAATGTGCAGAAACATTAATTCAACTTGCACAAAGGGAACCGGTTTCAGGTTAAACACTTACTCTGATTTCTCAGGCACATTCCAAGTGCCAGTACATCTTCCAGCATTTTTCACAGTAAAACATTGTTGGAGCTAATTCCTCCACATATAAATGTGTGTAGTGTAGTTTCTAAATGAAAAGAAACTTTGTGTTCCCAACAAGCTATATGAAGGACGGCATTCAAACACACTCATTTCTCAGAACTGAGCATGTGGAGAGATGTTCGTTCAACAAGTACAAATGGAACTGTTTGGAGAAGAAACACTTTCCCTCGTTTCTCAGTATGTTCCCAAGTGACGGTTTGAAGTTCCTGCAGATTTCACTGTAGTACAGATTTAGAGCTAGTATCTACCCATATATATATATGTAGGGCAATTTTCAAGTGAAAAGAAACTTTTGGTTCACAACAATTATGTTTACGATGGCTTTCACACACACTTAACTCTCAGAACTGATCATGTGGATAGACGTTCGTTCAACTAGCACAAATGGTACGGGTTGGAAGAGAAACCCTTACTCTGAATTCTCAGTCTCCTTCCAAGTTCCGTTTTGAAGTTCCCGCAGTTGTCACTGTAAATCCTTGCTGGAGCTAGTACCGCCACATATATATGTATGTAGTGTAGTTTCCAATTGAAAAGTAACTTTGTGTTCCCAACAAGATAGGTGAAGAATGGCTTTCACACACACTTATCTCTCAGAATTGAGCATGTGGAGAGACATTCATTCAACTAGCACAAAAGGAAAATTTTGCAGGAAGAACACTTACTCTGATTTCTCAATATGTTTCCTAGTGCCGGTTTGAAGTTCCAGCAGTTTTCACTGTAAACATTGTTGGAGCTTTTACCTCCCATATATATCTAAGTAATGCAGTTCCCAAATGAAAAGAAAATTTTGTTACCAACACATTAGTTGAACGTTGTTTTTCACACACACATATCTCTCAGAACTGAGCACGTGGAGAGACATTTGTTCAACTAGCACAAATAGAACGGGTTCAGGAGAAAAACTTACCCAGATTTCTCAGAGTATTTTCCAGTGCCGGTTTGATGTTCCTGCAGTTTTCACTTTAAAACCGATTTGGAATTTGTACCTAACCTTATATATATATATAGTACAGTTTTCAAATGAAAAGAAACTTTGTGTTCCCAACAAGCTATATGAAGAACGGCATTCACACACACTTATGTCTCAGAAATGAGCAGGTGGAGAAACATTCGTTCAACAAGTACTTAGGGAACTGGTAGGAGAAGAAACACTTACTTTAATTTCCCAGTCTGTTTCCCATTGCGGGTTTGAAGTTCCAGCAGATTTCAATGTAGTACAGATTTAGAGCTAGAATCTGCCCATATATATATATGTAGTGCAATTTCCAAGTGAAAAGAAACATTCTGTTCCCAACCAATATGTTTATGATGGCATTCATACTCACTTAAATCTCAGATCTGAGCATGTGGAGAGACGTTCGTTCAACTAGCACAAATGGTACGGGTTGGAGGAGAAACACTTACTCTGAATTCTCAGTTTCCTTCCAAGTTCCGGTTTGAATTCCTGCAGTTATCACTGTAAATCCTTGCTGGAGCATATACCACCACATATATATATATGTAGTGTAGTTTCCAATTGAAAAGAAACTTTGTGTTCCCAACAAGATAGGTGAAGGACGGCTTTCACACACACTTATCTCTCAGAAATGAGCATGTGCAGAGACGTTTGTTCAACCTGCACAAAGGGACCGTTTGCAGAATAAACACTTACTCTGATTTCTCAAGCTCCTTCCAACTGCCAGTTAGACCTTCCTGCAGTTTTCACTGTAAAACCGTGTTGGAGCTACTACCTCCGCATATATATGTATGTAGTGTAGTTTCCAACTGAAAAGAAACTTTTTGTTCCCACCAAGCTAGTTGAAAGATGGCATTAACACAAAAATATCTCTCAGAACTTAGCATGTATAGAGATGTTCGTTCAACTAGCACAAATGGAACAGGTTGCAGGATTAACACATAATCTGCTTTCTCAGTCTTTTACCCAGTGCCGATATGAAGATCCTGCAGTGTTCACTGTAAAACCGTGTTTGAGCTAGTATCTCCGCATATAATTGTATGTAGTGTTGTTTCCATCTGAAAAGAAATTTTGTGTTCCCAACAAGCTAGTTGAAAGATGGCTTTAACACAAAAATATCTCTCAGAACTGGGCAGGTGGAGAGACGTTCGTTCAACTAGTAAAAATTATGCTTGTTGCAGGGAAACAATTTCTCTACTTTCTCAGTCTGTTTCCAAGTGCCGTTTTGATGTTCCTGCAGTTTTCACTGTAAAAAGATGTTGGAGCTTTTTCCTACCCTATATATATGTATGTATTGCAGTTTCCAATTAAAAAGAATCTTTGTGTTCCCAAACATCAATGTGAAGGACGGCTTCAACACAAATTATCTCTCAAAACTGATCATGTGTAGAGATGTTTGTTCAACTAGCACAAAGGAAACTGGTTGCAGGTTTAACACTTACTCTGCTTTCTCAGTCTGTTACCCAGTGCCGGTTTGATGCTCCTGCAGTGTTCAATGCAAAACCGAGTTGAGGTAGTATCTCCCAATATATTTGTACGCAGTGCAGTTTCCAAATGGAAAGAAACTTTGTGTTTAAATCAAGCTAGTTGAAGGACGGCTTTAACACACACTTATCTCTCAGAACTGAGCATATGGAGAGACGTTCATTCAGCTATCACAAAGAAGCGGGTTGCCGTAGAAACACTTACACTACTTTCTCAGGCTCCTTCCAAGTGCTGGTTTGATATTCCTGAAGTTTTCAATGTAAAACCGATGTGGAGTTTGTACCAAACCATATATTTGTGTGTAGTGCAGTTTCCAAATGAAAAGAAACTTTGTGTTCCCAACAAGGTAGGTGAAGGATTCCATTCAATCACACTTATATTTCTGAACAGAGCATAGTGAGAGACGTTCGTTCAACCAGCAAAATGTGAACGTGTTGCATGGAAAATATATACTCTGGTATCACAGTCGGTTTCCTAGTGCCGGTTTGAAGCTTCTGCAATTTTCACTGTAAAACAGAGTTGGAGCTTGTACTTCACCATATATATGTAAGTAGTGCAGTTTCCAAATGAAAGAAAATTTGTGTTCCCAACAAATTAGGTGAAGGACGGCTTTCAGTCACACTTATCTCTCAGAATTGAGCATGTTGAGAGACGTTCGTTCAACTAGCAAAAATGGAACGATTTGGAGGCGAAACGCTTACTCTGATTTCTCAGACAACTTTAAAAGTGCCGGTTTGAAGTTCCTGTATGTTTCAATGTAAATCACTGTTGGAGCTACTACCACCACATATATATGTATGTAATGTAGTTTCCAATTGAAAAGAAACTTTTGGTTCCCAACAAGCTAGTTGAAAGAGGGCTTTAACACAAAAATATCTCTCAGAGCTGAGCATGTGGAGAGACGTTCGTTCAACTAGCACAAATTAAACTTCTTGAAGGTGAAACAATTACTCTGCTTTCTCAGTCTGTTTCCCAGTGCCGTTTTGAAGCTTCTGCAATTTTCATTGTAACCCTGATTTTTAGCTTGTATCTCCACACATATATGTACGTAGTGTAATTTCAAACTGAAAAGAAATTTTGTGTTCCCAACAAACTTGTTGAAACACGGCTTTCACACACACTTATCTCTCAGAACTGGGCATGTGCAGAGACGTCTGTTCAACTTGCACAATGGGAACGAGTTGCAGGATAAACACTTACTCTGATTTCTCAGGCACATTCCAAGTGACAGTACATCTTCCAGCATTTTTCACAGTAAAACCGTGTTGGAGCTAATTCCTCCACATATATATGTATGTAGTGTAGTTTCCAAATGAAAAGAAATTTAGTGTTCCCAACAAGCTATATGAAGGAAGGCATTCACACACACTTAATTCTCAAAAAGCAGCATGTTGAGAGACGATCGTTCATCAAGTAAAAATGGAAAAGTTTGGAGAAGAAACATTTTCTCTCGTTTCTCAGTATGTTCCCAGTGCCGGTTTGAAGTTCCTGCAGATTTCACTGTAGTACAGATTTGGAGCTAGTATCTGCCCATATATATATATGTAGTGTTATTTCCAAGTGAAAAGAAACATTTGGTTCACAACAATTATGTTTACGATGGCTTTCACACACACTTAACTCTCAGAACTGAGCATGTGGAGAGATGTTCGTTCAACTAGCACAAATGATACGGGTTGGAGGAGAAACACTTACTCTGAATTCTCAGTCTCCTTCCAAGTTCTGTTTTGAAGTTCCCGCAGTTGTCACTGTAAATTCTTACTGGAGCTATTACTGCCACATATATATGTATTTAGTGTAGTTTCCAATTGAAAAGAAACTTTGTGTTCCCAACAAGATAGGTGAAGGACAGCTTTCACACAAACTTATCTCTCAGAATTGAGCATGTGGAGAGACGTTCATTCAACTAGCACAAAAGGAAATGTTTGCAGGAGAAACACTTACTCTGATTTCTGAGTTTCCTAGTGCCGGTTTGAAGTTCCAGTAGTTTTCACTGTAAAACATTGTTGGACCTTTTACCTCCCATATATATCTATGTAATGCAGTTACCAACTGGAAAGAAACTTTTTGTTACCGACACGTTAGTTGAACGTTGTCTTTCACACACACTTAACTCTCAAAACTGAGCACGTGGAGAGACATTTGTTTAACTAGCAAAAATAGAACGGGTTCAGGAGAAAAACTTACCCTGATATCTCAGTGTATTTTCAAGTGCCGGTTTGATGTTCCTGCAGTTTTCACTGTAAAACCGATTTGGAATTTTTACCTAACCTTACAAATGTATGTAGTGCAGTTTCCAAATGAAAAGAAACTTTGTGTTCCCAACAAGCAATATGAAGGACGGCATTCACACACACTTATTTCTCAGAATTGAGCATGTGGAGAAACATTCGTTCAACAAGTACAATGGGAACTGGTTGGAGAAGACACACTTACTTTAATTTCTCAGTCTGTTTCACATTGCCGGTATGAAGTTCCTGCATATTTCACTGTAGTGCAGATTTGGAGCTAGTATCTGCCCATATATATATATGTAGTGCAATTTCCATGTGAAAAGAACCTTTTTGTTCCCAACAATTATGTTTACGATGGCTTTCACACTCACTTAACACTCAGACATGAGCATGTGGAGAGACGTTCGTTCAACTAGCACAAATGGTACGGGTTGGAGGAGAAACACTTACTCTGAATTCTCAGTCTCCTTCCAAGTTCCGTTTTGAAGTTCCTGCAGTTGTCACTGTAAATCCTTGCTGGAGCCAGTACCGCCACATATATATGTATGTATTGTAGTTTCCAAATGAAAAGAAACTTTGTGTTCCCAACAAGATAGGTGAAGGACAGCTTTCACACACACTTATCTCTCAGAATTGAGTATGTGTAGAGACGTTCGTTCAACTAGCACAAAAGGAAATGTTTGCAGTAGAAACACTTACTCTGATTTCTCAATCGGTTTCCTAGTGCTGATTTGAAGTTCCAGCAATTTCACTGTAAATCATTGTCAGACCTTTTACCTCCCATATATATCTAAGTAATGCAGTTACCAAATGAAAATAATCTTTGTGTTCCCAACAAGCTATGTGAAGGTCTCCATTCACACACACTTATATTTCTGAACAGAGCATAGGGAGAGAAGTTCGTTCAACTAGCACAAATGGAAAGGGTTGCAGGATTAACACATACTCAGCTTTCTCAGTCTGTTACCCAGTGCCGGTTTGAAGCTCCTGCATTTTTCACTGTAATCCGAGTTTGAGCTAGTATCTCCCCATATATTTGTATGTAGTGAAGTTTCCAAATTAAAAGAATCTTTGTGTTTAAATCAAGCTATTTGAAGGACGGCTTTCACACACAGTTATCTCTCAGAACTGAGCATATGGAGAGACGTTCGTTCAGCTATCACAAAGAATCGGGTTGCAGTAGAAACACTTACACTTCTTTTTCAGGCTCTTCCAAATGCCGGTTTGATATTCCTGAAGCTTTCAATGTAAAACCGATTTGAAGTTTGTACCTAACCATATATTTGTATGTAGTGCAGTTTCCAAATGAAAAGAAACTTTGATTTCCCAACAAGCTATTTGAAGGACGGCTTTCACACACACTTAACTCTCAGATCTGAGCATGTGGGGAGACATTCGTTCAACTTGCCCAAAGGGAACTGGTTGCAGGATAAACACTTACTCTGATTTCTCAGGATCCTTGCAAGTGCCAGTTAGAGATTCCTGCAGTTTTCACTGTAAAACCGATTTGGAGCTAGTATCTCAACATATATATGTATGCAGTGCAGATCCCTAATTAAAAGAATCTCTGTGTACCCAACAAAATTGTTGAAGGATGGCTTTCACACACAATTATCACTGAAAACTGTACATGTTTAGAGACGTTCTTTTTACTAGCACAAATGGAAAAAGTTGGAGGAGAAACTCTTACTCTTATTTCTCAGACAACTTTAAATAGCCGGTTAGAAGTACCTGCAGGTTTGAATGTAAATCACTGTTGGAGCTATTACCACCACATATATATGTATGTAGTGTAGTATCCAACGGAAAAAAATCTTTGTTTTCCAAACAAGATATTTGAAAGATGGCTTTAACACAAAAATATCTCTCAGAAGTGAGCAGGTGGAGAGACGTTCGTTCAACTAGCACAAATTAAACTTGTTGCAGGGAAACAATTACTCTGCTTTTTCAGTCTTTTTCCCAGTGCCAGTTTTCTGTTCCTGCAGTTTACTCTGTAAAACTGTGTTGGAGTTTTTCCTACCATATATATAAGTATGTATTGCAGTTTCCATTTAAAAAGAAACTTTGAGTTCCCAAACATCTATTTGAAAGACGGCTTTAACACAAAATTATCTCTCAGAACTGAGCATGTGGAGAGATGTTCGTTCAACTAGCACAAAGGAAACTGGTTGCAGTTGCAACACTTAATCTGCTTTCTCAGTCTGTTACCCAGTGCCGTTTTGAAGCTCCTGCAGTGTTCAATGTAAAACCGAGTTTGAGCTAGAATCTCCCAATATATTTGTATGTAGTGCAGTTTCCAAATGAAAAGAAACTATTTGTTTAAATCAAGCTAGTTGAAGGACGGCTTTAACACACAATTATCTCTCAAAACTGAGCATATGGTGAGACGTTCGTTCAGCAATCACAAAGAAGCGGGTTGCAGTAGAAATGTTACACTGCTTTCTCAGGCTCCTTCCAAGTGCCGGTTTGATATTCCTGATGTTTTCAATGTAAAACCGATTTGGAATTTGTACCTAACCATATATTTGTATGTAGTGCAGTTTCCAAATGAAAAGAAATTTTCTGTTCCCAACAAGCTAGGTGAAGGGCTCCATTCACACACACTTATATTTCTGAAGAGAGCATAGAGAAAGACGTTCGTTCAACTAACACAAAGTGAACATGTTTCAGGGGAAACATTTACTCTGGTATCACAGTTTGTTTCCCAGTGCCGGTTTGAAGCTCCTGCAATTTTCATTGTAAACCCGAGTTGGAGCTAGTATCTCCAAATATATATGTTTGTAGTGCAGATTGAAACTGAAAAAAACTTAGTATTCCCAACAAACTTGTTGACACAGGGCTTTCACACACACTTATCTCTGAGAAATGAGCATGTGCAAAGACGTTTGTTCAACTTGCACAAAGGGAACGGGTTGCAGGATAAACACTTACTCTGATTTCTCAGGCTCCTTGCAAGTGCCAGTTAGAGCTTCCTGCATTTGTCACTGAAAACCGTGTTGAAGCTACTATCTCCACATTTATATATATGTAGTGTAGTTTCCAAATGAAAAGAAACTTTGTGTTTCCAACAAGCTATGTGAAGGACGGTATTCACAAACACTTAATTCTCAGAACTGAGCATGTGGGAGAGGTTTGTTCAACAAGTACAAAGGGAAAAGTTTGGAGAAGAAACACTTACTCTACTTTCTCATTTTGTTTCCCAGTGCCGGTTGAAGTTCCTGCAGATTTCACTGTAGTTCAGATTTGGAGCTAGTATCTGCCCATATATATGTATTTAGTACAGTTTCCAAGTGAAAAAAAACTTTTTGTTCCCAACAGATATGTTTACGATGGCTTTCACACACACTTAACTCTCAGAATTGAGCATGGGGAGAGAAGTTCGTTCAACTATCCCAAAGGGAACGGGTTGCAGTATAAACACTTACTCTGCTTTCCCAGACTGTTCCCCATTGCCGGTTTGAAGTTCCTGCTTTTTTCACTGTAAAAAGGATTTGGAACATGTACGTCCCCATATAAATGTATGCTGTGCAGATACCAAATGAAAACAATCTTTGTGTTCCCAACAAACTTGTGGAAGGACGGCTTTCACACACAATTATCACTGAAAACTGTGCATGTTGAGAGACGTTCGTTCAACTAGCACAAATGGAACGTGTTGGAGGAGAAACGCTTTCTCTGTTATTTCAGACAACTTTAAAAGATCCGGTTTGAAGTTCCTGCAGGTTTCAATGTAAATCACTGTTGGAGCTATTACCACCACATATATATGTATGTAGTGTAGTTTCCAACTGAAAAGAAACTTTTTGTTCCCAACAAGCTAGTTGAAAGACGACCGTAACACAAAAATTTCTCTCAGAACTGAGCATGTGTAGAGATGTTCGTTCAACTAGCACAAATGGAACGGGTTGCAGGATTAACACATACCCTGCTTTCTCAGTCTGTTACCCAGTGCCAGTTTGAAGCTCCTGCAGTGTTCACTGTAAAACCGTGTTTGAGCTAGTATCTCCCCATATATTTCTATATAGTGTAGTTTCCATCTGAAAAGAAATTTTGTGTTCCCAACAAGCTAGTTGAAAGACGGCTTTAACACAAAAATATCTCTCAGAACTGGGCAGGTGGAGAGACTTTCGTTCAACTAGCACAAATTAAACTTGTTGCAGGGAAACAATTTCTCTTCTTTCTCAGTCTGTTTCCAAGTGCCGGTTTGATGTTCCTGCAGTTTTCACTGTAAAAAGGTGTTGGAGCTTTTTCCTACACTATATATATGTATGTATTGCAGTTTCCAATTAAAAAGAAACTTTAATTTCCCAAACATCTATGTGAAGGACGGCTTTAACACAAAATGATCTCTCAGAACTGAGCATGTGGATAGACGTTCGTTCAGCTATCACAAAGAAGCGGGTTGCCATAGAAACACTTACACTGCTTTCTCAGACTCCTTCCAAGTGCCGGTTTGATATTCCAAAAGATTTCAATGTAAAACCGATTTGGAATTTGTACCTAACCATATAATTGTATGTAGTGCAGTTTCCAAATGAAAAGAAACTTTGTGTTCACAACAAGCTAGGTGAAAGACTCCATTCACACACACTTATATTTCTGAACAGAGCATAGTGAAAGACGTTCGTTCAACCTGCCAAATGTGAACGTGTTGCACGGGAAACATTTACTGTAGTATCACAGTCGGTTTCCTAGTGCCGGTTTGAAGCTCCTGCTATTTTCAGTGTAAAAGAGTGTTGGAGCTTGAACTTCACCATATATATGTAAGTAGTGCAGTTTCCAAATGAAAGAATATTTGTGTTCCCAAAAAACTATGTGAAGGACGGCTTTCAGGCTCTAATCTCTCAGAATTGAGCATTTGGAGAGATGTTCGTTCAACTAGCAAAATTGGAATGAGTTGGAGGGGAAACGCTTATTCTGATTTCTCAGACAAGTTTAAAAGGGCCGGATAGAAGCTCCTGCAGCTTTCAATGTATATCACTGTTGAAGCTACTACCACGACATATATATGTATGTAGTGTAGTTTCCAACTGAAAAGAAATTTTGTGTTCCCAACAAGCTAGTTGAAACACGGTTTTACCAAAAAAATATCTCTCAGAACTGAGCTTGTGGACAGACGTTCGTTCAACTAGCACAAATTAAACTTGTTGAAGGGGAAACAATTACTCTGCTTTCTCAGTCTGTTTCCCAGTGCCGGTTTGAAGCTTCTGCAATTTTGAATTCAAACCCGAGTTTGAGCTTGTATCTCCACATATATATGTATGTAGTGCAGTTTCAAACTGAAAAGAAAATTTGTGTTCCCAACAAACTTGTTGAAACAGGCTTTCACACACACTTATCTCTCAGAACTGAGCATTTACAGAGACGTTTATTCAACTTGCACAAAGGGAACCGGTTGCAGGTTGAACACTTACTCTGATTTCTCAGGCTCCTTTTATGTGCCAGTAGAGCTTCCTGCATTTTTCACTGTAAAACCATGTTGGAGCTAATTCCTCCACATATAAATGTATGTAGTGTAGTTTCCAAATGAAAAGAAACTTTGTGTTCCCAACAAGATAGGTGAAGGACGGCTTTCACACACACTTATCTCTCAGAATTCAGCATGTGGAGAGACGTTCGTTCAACTAGCACAAAAGGAAATGTTTGCAGTAGAAACACTTACTCTGATTTCTCAATCTGTTTCCTAGTGCCGATTTGAAGTTCCAGCAATTTCACTTTAAAACATTGTCAGACCTTTTACCTCCCATATATATCTAAGTAATGCAGTTACCAAATGGAAAGAATCTTTGTGTTCCTGACAAGCTATGTTAAGGACTCCATTCACACACACTTATATTTTTGAACAGAGCATAAGGGAGAGAAGTTCGTTCAACTAGCACAAATGGAAAGAGTTGCAGGATTAACACATACTCAGCTTTCACAGTCTGTTACCCAGTGCCGGTTTGAAGCTCCTGCAGTTTTCACTGTAAAACCGAGTTTGAGCTAGTATCTCCCCATATATTTGTATGTAGTGAAGTTTCCAACTGAAAAGAATCTTTGTGTTTAAATCAAGCTATTTGAAGGACGGCTTTCACACACAGTTTTCTCTCAGAACTGAGCATATGGAGAGACGTTCGTTCAGCTATCTCAAAGAATCAGGTTGCAGTAGAAACACTTACACTTCTTTTTCAGGCTCTTCCAAGTGCCGGTTTGATATTCCTGAAGCTTTCAATGTAAAACCGATTTGGAGTTTGTACCTAACCATATATTTGTATGTAGTGCAGTTTCCAAATGAAAAGAAACTTTGAGTTCCAAACAAGCTATTTGAAGGACGGCTTTCACACACACTTAACTCTCAGATCTGAGCATGTGGAGAGACGTTCGTTCAACTAGCACAAAGGTAACGGTTTGTAGACGAAACACATACTCTGCTTTGTCACTCTGTTTCCTAGTGCCGGTTTGAAGTTCCTGCAGTTTCAATGTAAAAGAGATTTGGAGATAGTACCTCCCAATATATATGTATGTAGTGCAGCTAACAACTGAAAAGATACTTTTTGTTACCAACAATTTAGTTGAACTTTCACTTTCACTCATAATTTAATCTCAGAAATTAGCATGAAGAGAGACGTTCGTTCAACCAACACAAAGGGAACAGGTTTCAGGGGAAACACTTTCTATGTTTCTCAGTCTGTTTCCCAGTGCCGGTTTGAAGCTCCTACAATTTTCACTGTAAAACCGTTTTGGAGCTTGCATCCCCCATATATATATATATGTAATGCACTTTCCACCTGAAAAGAAACTTTGTGTTCCCGACAAGCTAGATGAAGGACTGCATTCACACACACTTATATTTCTGAACTGAGCATGTAGAGAGACGTTCGTGCAACTAGCATAAAGGAAAGTGTTGCCGAAGTAACACATACTCTGCTTTCTCAGTCTTTTTCCCAGTGCCAGTTTTCAGTTCCTGCAATTTTCAATGTAAAACCGAGTTGGAGCTTGTATCTCCCCATATGTATTTATGTAGTGCAATTTCCCACTGAAAATAAACTTTGTCTTCCCAACAAAATAGTTGAAGTACGGCTTTCACACACACACATGTCTCAGATCTGAGCATGTGGGGAGACATTTGTTCAACTTGCCCAAAGGGAACTGGTTGCAGGATAAACATTTACTCTGATTTCTCAGGATCCTTGCAAGTGCCAGTTAGAGGTTCCTGCAGTTTTCACTGTAAAAACGAATTGGAGCTAGTATCTCCACATATATATGTATGCAGTGCAGATCCCTAATTAAAAGAATCTTTGTGTACCCAAAAAAATTGTTGAAGGACAGCTTTCTCACACAATTATCACTGAAAATTGTACATGTTGAGAGACGTTCGTTCAACTAGCACAAATGGAAAAATTTGGAGGAGAAACACTTTCCCTCGTTTCTCAGTATGTTCCCCAGTGCCGGTTTGAGGTACCTGCAGATTTCACTGTAGTACAGATTTAGAGCTAGTATCTGCCCATATATATATATATGTAGGGCAATTTTCAAGTGAAAAGAAACTTTTGGTTCCCAACAATTATGTTTACGATGGCTTTCACACACACTTAACTCTCAGAACTGATCATGTGGAGAGACGTTCGTTCAACTAGCACAAATGGTACGGGTTGGAAGAGAAACACTTACTCTGAATTCTCAGTCTCTTTCCAAGTTCCGTTTTCAAGTTCCCACAGTTGTCACTGTAAATCCTTGCTGGAGCTAGTACCGCCACATATATATGTATGTAGTGTAGTTTCCAATTGAAAAGAAACTTTGTGTTCGCAACAAGATAGGAGAAGGATGGCTTTCACACACAATTATCTCTCAGAATTGAGCATGTTTAGAGACGTTCGTTCAACTAGCACAAAAGGAAAGTGTTGCAGGAAGAACACTTACTCTGATTTCTCAATTTGTTTCCTAGTGCCGGGTTGAAGTTCCAGCAGTTTTCACCGTAAACATTGTTGGAGCTTTTACCTCCCATATATATCTATGTAATGCAGTTACCAAATGAAAAGAAACTTTTTATTACCAACTCATTAGTTGATCATTCTCTTTCACACACAATTATCTCTCAGAAATGAGCACGTGGAGAGACATTTGTTCAACTAGCACAAATAAAACGGGTTCAGGAGAAAAACTTACCCTGATTTCTCAGTGTATTTTCCAGTGCCGGTTTGATGCTCCTGCAGTTTTCACTTTAAAATCGATTTGGAATTTGTACCTAACCTTAAATATGTATCTAGTACAGTTTTCAAATGAAAAGAAACTTTGTGTTCCCAACAAGCTATATGAAGAACGGCATTCACACACACTTATGTCTCAGAATTGAGCATGTGGAGAAACATTCATTCAACAAGTACAAAGGGAACTGTTTGGAGAAGAAACACTTACTTTAATTTCTCAGTCTGTTTCCCATTGCGGGTTAGAAGTTCCAACAGATTTCAATGTAGTACAGATTTGGAGCTAGTATCTGCCCTTATATATATATGTAGTGCAATTTCCAAGTGAAAAGAAACATTGTGTTCCCAACAAATATGTTTATGATGGCATTCACACTCACTTAAATCTCAGAACTGAGCATGTGCAGAGACGTTCGTTCAACTAGCACAAATGGTACGGGTTGGAGGAGAAACACTTACTCTGAATTCTCAGTCTCCTTCCAAGTTACGTTTTGAATTCCTGCAGTTATAACTGTAAATCCTTGCTGGAGCTTGTGCCACCACATATATATGTATGTAGTGTAGTTTCCAATTGAAAAGAAACTTTGTGTTCCCAACAAGATAGGTGAAGGATGGCTTTCACACACACTTATCTCTCAGAATTGAGCATGTGGAGAGACGTTCGTTCAACTAGCAACAAAGGGAAGGTTTGCAGGAAGAACACTTACTCTGATTTCTCATTCTGTTTCATAATGCAGGTTTGAAGTTCCAGCAGTTTTCACTGTAAAAAATTGTTGGAATTTTTACTTCCCATATATATATATGTAATGCAGTTATCAACTGAAAAGAAACTTTTTGTAACCAACACATTGGGTGAACTTTGTCTTTCACACACACTTAACTCTTAGAACTGAGCACGTGGAAAAATATTTGTTCAACAAGCACAAATAGAACGGGTTCAAGAGAAAAACTTACCCTGATTTCTCAGTGTTTTTTCAAGTGCCTGTTTTATGCTCCTGCAGTTTTCACTGTACAACGGTGTTGGAGAATTTTCCAACCCTATATATATGTATGTATTGCAGTTTCCTATTAAAAAGAAATTTTGTGTTCCCAAACATCTATGTGAAGGATGGCTTTAACACAAAATTATCTCTCAGAACTTAGGATGTGGAGAGACGTTCGTTCAGCTATCGCAAATAAGCGGGTTGCAGTAGATAGCCTTACACTGTTTTCTCAGGCTCCTTCCAAGTGCCGATTTGATATTCCTGAAGTTTTCAATGTAAAACCGATTTGGAATTTGTACCTAACCATATATTGTATATAGTGCAGTTTCCAAATGAAAAGAAACTTTGTGTTCCCAACAAGCTAGGTGAAGGACTCCATTCACACACACTTATATTTCTGAACAGAGCATAGGGAGAGAAGTTCGTTCAACTAACACAAAGTGAACTTGTTGCAGGGGAAACATTTACTCTGGTATCACATTTTGTTTCCAAGTGCCGGTTTGAAGCTCCTGCAATTTTCATTGTAAACCTGAGTTGGAGCTACTATCTCCGCATATAAATGTATCTAGTGCAGTTAAAACCTGAAAAGAAACTTTGTGTTCCCAACAAACTTGTTGAAACACGGATTTCACACACACTTATCTCTCAGAAATGAGCATGTGCAGAGACGTTTGTTCAACCTGCACAAAGGGGACCGTTTGCAGAGTACACACTTACTCTGATTTCTCAAGCTCCTTCCAACTGCCAGTTAGACCTTCCTGCAATTTTCACTGTAAAACCGTGTAGGAGCTACTACCTCCACATACATATGTATGTAGTGTAGTTTCCAACTGAAAAGAAACTTTTTGTTCACAACAAGCTTGTTGAAATACGGCTTTAACACAAAAATATCTCTCAAAACTGAGCATGTGTAGAGACGTTCGTTCAACTAGCACAAATGGAACAGGTTGCAGGATTAACACATAATCTGCTTTCTCAGTCTGTTACCCAGTGCCGGTTTGAAGCTCCTGCAGTGTTCACTGTAAAACCGTGTTTGAGTTAGTATCTCCGCATATACTTGTATGTAGTGTAGTTTCCATCTGAAAAGAAATTTTGTGTTCCCAACAAGCTAGTTGAAAGACGGCTTTAACACAAAAAGTTCTCTCAGAACTGAGCATGTGTAGAGACGTTCGTTCAACTATCACAAATGGAAGAGTTTGCAGGATTAACACATAATCTGCTTTCCCAGTCTGTTACCCAGTGCCAGTTTGAAGATCCTGAAGTGTTCACTGTAAATCCGTTTTTGAGCTAGAATCTCCGCATACACTTGTATGTAGTGTAGTTTCCATCTGAAAAGAAATATTGTGTTCCCAACAAGCTAGTTGAAAGACGGCTTTAACACAAAAATATCTCTCAGAACTGGGCAGGTGTAGAGACGTTAGTTCAACTAGTTCAAATTAAGCTTGTTGCAGGGAAAAAATTTCTCTGCTTTCTCAGTCTGTTTCCAAGTGCCGTTTTGATATTCCAGCAGTTTTCACTGTAAAAAGTTGTTGGAGCTTTTTCCTACCCTATATATATTTATGTATTGCAGTTTCCAATTAAAAAGAAACTTTGTGTTCCCAAACATTAATGTGAAGGACGGCTTTAACACAAAATTATCTCTCAGAATTTAGCATGTGTAGAGATGTTCGTTCAACTAGCACAAAGGAAACTGGTTACAGGTTTAACACTTACTCTGTTTTCTCAGTCTGTTACCCAGTGCCGGTTTGATGCTCCTGCAGTGTTCAATGTAAAATGAGTTTGAGGTAATATCTCCCAATATATTTGTATGCAGTGCAGTTTCCAAATGAAAAGAAAATTTTGTTTAAATCAAGCTAGTTGAAGGACGGCTTTAACACACACTTATCTCTCAGAACTGAGCATATGGAGACACGTTCATTCAGCTATCACAAAGAAGTGGGTTACCGTAGAAACACTTACACTGTTTTCTCAGGCTCCTTCCAAATGCCGGTTTGATATTCCTGAAGTTTTCAATGTAAAGATTTGGAGTTTGTACCTAACCATATATTTTTATGTAGTGCAGTTTCAAAATGAAAAGAAACTTTGTGTTCCCAACAAGCTAGGTGAAGTTCTCCATTCACACACACTTATATTTCGGAACAGAGCATAGGGAGAGACGTTCGTTCAACCAGCAAAATGTGAACGTGTTGCATGGGAAATATTTACTCTGGTATCACAGTCTGTTTCCTAGTGCCGGTTTGAAGCTACTGCAATTTTTACTGTAAAATAGAGTTGGAGCTTGAACTTCACAATATATATGTAAGCAGTGCAGTATCCAAATGAAAGAAAATTTGTGTTACCAACAAGATAGTTGAAGGACGGCTTTCACACACACTTATCTCTCAGAATTGAGCATGTGGAGAGACATTCGTTCAACTAGCACAAAAGGAAAGGGTTGCAGGTGATACACTTACTATGATTTCTCAGTTTCCTAGTACCGGTTTGAAGTTCCAGCAATTTTCACTGTAAACATTGTTGGACCATTTACCTCCCTTATGTATCTATGTAATGCAGTTACCAACTGAAAAGAAACTTTTTGTTACCAACACGTTAGTTGAACGTTGTCTTTCACACACACTTATCTCTCAAAACTGAGCACGTGGAGAGACATTTGTTTAACTAGCACAAATAGAACGGGTTCAGGAGAAAAACTTACCCTGATATCTCAGTGTATTTTCAAGTGCTTGTTTGATGTTCCTGCAGTTTTCACTGTAAAACCGATTTGGAATTTGTACCTAACCTTATAAATATATGTAGTGTAGTTTCCAAATGAAAAGAAACTTTGTGTTCCCAACAAGCAATATGAAGGACGGCATTCACACACACTTATTTCTTAGAATTGAGCATGTGGAGAAATATTCGTTCAACAAGTACAATGGGAAAAGTTTGGAGAAGACACACTTACTTTAATTTCTAAGTCTGTTTCCCATTGCCGGTTTGAAGTTCCTGCAGATTTCACTGTAGTACAGATTTGGAGCTAGTATCTGCCCATATATATATATGTAGTGCAATTTCCAAGTGAAAAGAAACATTTGGTTCCCAACAATTATGTTTACGATGGCTTTCACACTCACTTAACTCTCAGAACTGAGCATGTGGAGAGACGTTCGTTCAACTAGCACAAATGTTACGGGCTGGAGGAGAAACACTTACTCTGAATTCTCAGTCTCCTTCCAAGTTCTGTTTTGAAGTTCCTGCAGTTGTCACTGTAAATCCTTGCTGGAGCTTGTACCGCCACATATATATGTATGTACTGTAGTTTCTAAATGAAAAGAAACTTTGTGTTCCCAACAAGATAGGTGAAGGATGGCTTTCACACACACTTATCTCTCAGAATTGAGCATGTGTAGAGACGTTCGTTCAACTAGCACAGAAGGAAAGGTTTGCAGTAGAAACACTTACCCTGATTTCTCAATTTGTTTCCTAGTGGCGATTTGAAGTTCCAGCAATTTCACTGTAAAACATTGTCAGTCCTTTTACCTCCCATATATATCTAAGTAATACAGTTACAAAATGAAAAGAATCTTTGTGTTCCCAACAAGCTATGTGAAGGTAACCATTCACACACACTTATATTTCTGAACAGAGCATAGGGAGAGAATTTCGTTCAACAAGCACAAATGGAAAGGGTTGCAGGATTAACATATACTCAGCTTTCTCAGTCTGTTACCATGTCGGTTTGAATTCCGCAGTTTTCACTGTAAAAATTGTTTGGAGCTTTATCTCCCCATATATATTGTTGTAGTGCAGTTATCAAATGAAAAGAAACTTTTGTGTTACCAATCAGTAGTGAAGACGGCTTTCACACACACTATCTCTCAGAACTGAGCATGGAGAGACGTTTGTTCACTAGCACAAATAACGGGTTGCAGAGAAACTTACCTGACTTTCTCAGGTTTTTCAAGTGCCGGTTTTGATTTTTCCTGACAGCTTCACATATAAAACCGATTTGGAGTTTGTACCTAACCATATATTTATATGTAGTGCAGTTTCCAAATGGAAAGAAACTTTGAGTTCCTAACAAGTTATTTGAAGGAAGACTTTCACACACACTTAACTCTCAGATCTGTGCATGTGGGGAGACATTCGTTCAACTAGCACAAAGGAAACTGGTTGCAGGTGTAACACTTATTCTGCTTTCTCAGTCTGTTACCAAGTGCCGGTTTGAAGTTCCTGCAGTGTTCAATGTAAAACCGAGTTTGAGCTAGTATTTCCCAATATATTTGTATGTAGAGCAGTTTCCAAATGAAAAGAAACTTTTTGTTTAAATCAAGCTAGTTGAAGGACGGCTTTAACACACACTTATCTCTCGGAACTGAGCATATCGTTAGACGTTCCTTCAGCTGTCACAAAGAAGCGGGTTGCAGTGGAAACACTTACAGTGCTTTCTCATGCTCCTTCCAAGTGCCGGTTTGATATTCCTGAAGTTTTCAATGTAAAACCGATTTGGAATTTGTACCTAACCATATATTTGTATGTAGTGCATTTTCCAAAAGAAAAGAAACTTTGTGTTCCCAACAAGCTAGGTGAAGGATCCATTCACACACACTTATATTTCTGAACAGAGCGTAGAGAGA
Organism: Camelus ferus; assembly: GCF_009834535.1. Taxonomy (NCBI): domain Eukaryota; kingdom Metazoa; phylum Chordata; class Mammalia; order Artiodactyla; family Camelidae; genus Camelus; species Camelus ferus. The sequence continues at coordinate 2,543,180 of NC_045704.1, forward strand.
GAAGTTCGTTCAACTAACACAAAGTAAACGTGTTGCGGGGGAAACATTTACTCTGGTATCACAGTTTGTTTCCCAGTGCCATTTTGAAGCTCCTGCAATTTTCATTGTAAACCCGAGTTGGAGCTAGTATCTCCTAATATATAAGTATGTAGTGCAGTTTAAAACTGAAAAAAACTTTGTGTTCCCAACAAACTTGTTGAAACACGGCTTTCACACACACTTATCTCTCAGAAATGAGCATGTGCAGAGACGTTTGTTCAACTTGCGCAAAGGGAACCTGTTGCAGGGTAAACACTTACTCTGATATCTCAGGCTCCTTGCAAGTGCCAGTTAGAATTTCCTGCAGTTTTCAGTGTAAAATCTTGTTGAAGCTACTCTCTGCACATTTATATATATGTAGTGTAGTTTCCAAATTAAAAGAAACTTTGTGTTCCCAACAAGCTATGTGAAGGACGGCATTCACACACACTTAATTCTCTGAACTGAGCATGTGGGGAGACGTTTGTTCAACAAGTTCAAAGGGAACAGTTTGGAGAAGAAACACTTACTCTACTTTCTAATTCTGTTTCCCAGTGCCGGTTTGAAGTTCCTGCAGATTTCACTGTAGTTCAGATGTGGAGCTAATATCTGCCCATATATATGTATGTAGTGCATTTTCCAAGTGAAAAGAAACATTTTGTTCCCAAAAGATATGTTTACGATGGCTTTCACACACACTTAACTCTCAGATATGAGCATGGGGAGAGAAGTTCGTTCAACTATCCCAAAGGGAACGGGTTGCAGTATAAACACTTACTCTGCTTTCCCAGACTGTTCCCCATTGCCGGTTTGACGTTCCTGCTTTTTTCACTGTAAAAAGGTTTTGGAGCTTGTACGTCCCCATATATATTTATGCAGTGCAGATATCAAAAGAAAAGAATCTTTGTGTTCCCAACAAACTTGTTTAAGGACGGCTTTCACACACAATTATCACTGAAAACTGTGCAAGTTGAGAGACGTTCGTTTACCTAGCACAAATGGAACGATTTGGAGGAGAAACGCTTACTCTGATAATTAGGACAACTTTAAAAGATCCGGTTTGAAGTTCCTGCATGTTTCAATGTAAATCACTTTTGGAGCTATTACCACCAAAAATATATGTATGTAGTGTAGTTTACAACAGAAAAGAAACTTTTTTATCCCAACAAGCTAGTTGAAACACGGCTTTAACACAAAAATATCTATCAAAACTGAGTATGTGTAGAGACGTTCGTTAAACTAGCACAAATGGAACGGGTTGCAGGATTAACACATACCCTGCTTTCTCAGTCTGTTACCCAGTGCCGGTTTGAAGCTCCTGCAGTGTTCACTGTAAAACCGAGTTTGAGCTAGTGTACCTCCCATATATTATCTAAGAATGCAGTTACCATATGAAAAGAATCTTTGTGTTCCCAACAAGCTATGTGAAGGTCTCCATTCACACACACTTATATCTCTGAACAGAGGCATAGGGAGAGAACGTTCGTTCAACTAGCACAATGGAACGGGTTGCAGGAAGGTACACTTACTCTGCTTTCTCATTCTGTTTCCTAGTGCCGGTTTGAAGTTCCAGCAGTTTTCACTGTAAAAATATTGGACTTTTACCTCCCATATATATATATGTAATCAGTTATCAACTGAAAAGAAACTTTTTGTTACCAACACATTAGGTGAACGTTGTCTTTCACACACACTTAACTCTCAGAACTGAGCACGTGGAGAGACATTTGTTCAACTAGCACAAATAGAACGGGTTCAGGAGAAAAACTTACCCTTATTTCTCAGTGTTTTTTCAAGTGCCGCTTTTATGTTCCTGCAGTTTTCACTGTACAACGGTGTTGGAGAATTTTCCTACCCTATGTATATGTATGTATTGCAGTTCCCAATTAAAAAGAAACTTTGTGTTCCCAAACATCTATGTGAAGGATGGCTTTAACAGAAAATTATCTCTCAGAACTTAGCATGTGGAGAGAAATTCGTTAAGCTATCACAAAGAATCGGGTTGCAGTAGAAACCCTTACACTACTTTTTCAGGCTCTTCCAAGTGCCGGTTTGATATTCCTGAAGCTTTCAATGTAAAACCGATTTGGAGTTTGTACCTAACCATATATTTGTATGTAGTGCAGTTTCCAAAAGAAAAGAAACTTTGAGTTCCCAACAAGCTATTTGAAGGACGGCTTTCACACACACTTAACTCTCAGATCTGAGCATGTTGGGAGACGTTCGTTCAACTAGCACAAAGGAAACTGGTTGCAGGTGTAACACTTAATCTGCTTTCTCAGTCTGTTACCAAGTGCCAGTTTGAAGCTCCTGTAGTGTTCAATCTAAAACCGAGTTTGGGCTAGTATCTCCCAATATATTTGTATGTAGTGCAGTTTCCAAATGAAAAGAAACTTTTGTTTAAATCAAGCTAGTTGAAGGACGGCTTTAACACACACTTATCTCTCAGAACTGAGCATATGGAGAGACGTTCGTTCAGCTATCACAAAGAAGCGGGTTGCAGTAGAAACACTTACACTGCTTTCTCGGGCTCCTTCCAAGTGCCAGTTTGATATTCCAGAAGTTTTCAATGTAAAACCGATTTGGAATTTGGACCTAACCATATATTTTTATGTAGTGCATTTTCCAAAAGAAAACAAACTTTGTGTTCCCAACAAGCTAGGTGAAGGACTCCATTCACACACAGTTATAATTCTGAACAGAGCATAGAGAAAGATGTTCGTTCAACTAACACAAAGTGAATGTGTTTCAGGGGAAACATTTACTCTGGTATCACAGTTTGTTTCCCAGTGCCGGTTTGAAGCTCCTACAATTTTCATTGTAAACCCGAGTTGAAGCTAGTATCTTCAAATATATAAGTATGTAGTGCAGTTTAAAACTGAATAAAAACTTTGTGTTCTCAACAAAATTGTTGAAACACGGCTTTCACACACACTTATCTCTCAGAAATGAGCATGTGCAAAGACGTTTGTTCAACTTGCACAAATGGAACTGGTTGCAGGATAAACACTTACTCTGATATCTCAGGCTCCTTGCAAGTGCCAGTTACATTTTCCTGCAGTTTTCACTGTAAAACGGTGTTGAAGCTAGCATCTCCACATTTATATATATGTAGTGCAGTTTCAAAATGAAAAGAAACTTTGTGTTCCCAACAAGCTAGGTGAAGGTCTCCATTCACACACACTTATATTTCTGAACAGAGCATAGTGAAAGGCGTTCGTTCAATGAGCACAATGTGAACGTGTTGCACGGGTAACATTTACTATGGTATCACATTTGATTTCCTAGTGCCAGTTTGAAGCTCCTGCTATTTTCAGTGTAAAACAGAGTTGAGCTTGTACTTCACCATATATATGTAAGTAGTGCAGTTTCCAAATTAAAGAAAATTTGTGTTCCTAACCAACTAGGTGAAGGACGGATTTCAAACACACTAATCTCTTAGAATTGAGCATGTGGAGAGACGTTCATTCAACTAGTAAATTTGGAATGAGTTGGAGGTGAAACGCTTACTCTGATTTCTCAGACAAGTTTAAAAGGGCCGGATTGAAGCTCCTGCAGCTTTCAATTTATATCACTGTTGGAGCTACTACCACCACATATATATGTATGTAGTGTAGTTTCCAACTGAAAAGAAACTTTGTTTTCCCAACAAGCTAGTTGAAAGACGGTTTTAACAAAAAAATATCTCTCAGAACTGAGTATGTGGACAAACGTTCGTTCAACTAGCACAAATTAAACTTTTTGAAGGGGAAATAATTACTCTGCTTTCTCAGTCTGTTTCCCAGTGCTGGTTTGAAGCTTCTGCAATTTTCATTTCAAACCCGAAATTGAGCTAGTATCTCCACATAGATATGTATGTAGTGCAGTATCAAATTGAAAAGAAAATTTGTGTTCCCAACAAACTTGTTGAAACACGGCTCTCACACACATTTATCTCTCAGAACTGAGCATGTGCAGAGACGTTTATTCAACTTGCACAAAGGGAACCGGTTTCAGGTTAAACACTTACTCTGATTTCTCAGGCTCCTTCTAAGTGCCAGTAGAGCTTCCTGCATTTTTCACTGTAAAACCGTGTTGGAGCTAATTCCTCCACATATGAAAGTATGTAGTGTAGTTTCCAAATGAAAAGAAACTTTGTGTTCCCAACAAGCTATATGAAGGACGGCATTCACACACACTCATTTCTCAGAACGGAGCATGTGGAGAGACTTTCGTTCAACAAGTACAAATGGAAGTGTTTGGAGAAGAAACACTTTCCCTCGTTTCTCAGTATGTTCCCCAGTGCCGGTTTGAAGTTCCTGCAGATTTCACTGTAGTACAGATTTAGAGCTAGTGTCTGCCCATATATATATATGTAGGGCAAATTTCAAGTGAAAAGAAACTTTTGGTTCCCAACAATTATGTTTACGATGGCTATCACACACACTTAAATCTCAGAACTGATCATGTGGAGAGACGTTCGTTCAACTAGCACAAATGATATGGGTTGGAGGGAAACAATTACTCTGAATTCTCAGTCTCCTTCCAAGTTCCGTTTTGAAGTTCCCGCAGTTGTCACTGTAAATCCTTGCTGGAGCTAGTACCGCCACATATATATGTATGTAGTGTAGTTTCCAATTGAAAAGAAACTTTGTGTTCGCAACAAGATAGGTGAAGGATGGCTTTCACACACACTTATCTCTCAGAATTGAGCAAGTGCAGAGACGTTCGTTCAACTAGCATAAAAGGAAAGTGATGCAGGAAGAACACTTACTCTGATTTCTCAATCTGTTTCCTAGTGCCGGTTTGAAGTTCCAGCAGTTTTCACTGTAAACATTGTTGGAGCTTTTACCTCCCATATATATCTATGTAAAGCTTTCAAATGAAAGAAAATTTTGTTCCACATCAGGAAACGCTTTCACACACATTATTCTCAGAACTGAGCATGTGAGAGAGTTTGTTCAACACAATGGAACGGTTCAGCTTACTCTGATTTCCAGGATAAGTGCAAGTGCCCGCATTTTTCACTAAAACCGGGTTTGAGCTATTCTCACATTAAATGTATGTAGGTAGTTTCCAAATGAAAAGAAACTTGTGTTCCAAACAAGCTATATGAAGGACGGCATCAACACCACACTTATTCTCAGAATTGAGAATGTGGAGAGACTTCGCTCAACAGTACAAATGGAAATGTTTGGAAAAGAAACACTTTCTCGATTTCTCAGTATGTCCCCAGAGTGCCAGTTAGACAGTTCCTGCCAGATTTCACTGTAGTACAGATTTGGAGCTAGTATCTGCCCATATTATATATGTAGTGCAATTTCCAAGTGAAAAGAAACATTTGGTTCCCAACAATTATGTTTACGATGGCTTTCACACTCACTTTACTCTCAGAACTGAGCATGTGGAGAGACGTTCGTTCAACTAGCACAAATGATACGGGTTGGAGGAGAAACACTTACTCTGAATTCTCAGTCTCCTTCCAAGTTCCGTTTTGAAGTTCCCGCATTTGTCACTGTAAATCCTTGCTGGAGCTTGTACCACCACGTATATATGTATGTAGTGTAGTTTCCAATTGAAAAGAAACTTTGTGTTCCCAACAAGATAGGTGAAGGACGGCTTTCACACACACTTATCTCTCAGAATTGAGCATGTGTAGAGACGTTCGTTCAACTAGCACAGAAGGAAAGGTTTGCAGTAGAAACACTTACTCTGATTTCTCAATCTGTTTCCTAGTGCAGATTTGAAGTTCCAGCAATTTCACTGTAAAACATTGTCAGACCTTTTACCTCCCATATATATCTAAGAAATGCAGTTACCAATTGAAAAGAATCTTTGTGTTCCCAACAAGCTATGTGAAGGTCTCCATTCACACACACTTATATTTCTGAACAGAGCATAGGGAGAGAAGTTCGTTCAACTAGCACAAATGGAAAGGGTTGCAGGAAGGACACTTACTCTGATTTCTCATTCTGTTTCCTAGTGCCGGTTTGAAGTTCCAGCAGTTTTCACTGTAAAAAATTGTTGGACCTTTTACCTCCCATATATATATATATAATGCAGTTATCAACTGAAAAGAAACTTTTTGTTACCAACACATTAGGTGAACGTTGTCTTTCACACACACTTAACTCTCAGAACTGAGCACGTGGAGAGACATTTGTTCAACTAGCACAAATAGAACGGGTTCAGGAGAAAAACTTACCCTGATTTCTCAGTGTTTTTTCAAGTGCCGGTTTTATGTTCCTGCAGTTTTCACTGTACAACGGTGTTGGAGAATTTTCCTACCCTATATATGTATGTATTGCAGTTTCCAATTAAAAAGAAACTTTGTGTTCCCACACATCTATGTGAAGGATGGCTTTAACACAAAATTATCTCTCAGAACTTAGCATGTGGAGAGACGTTCGTTCAGCTATCACAAATAAGCGGGTTGCAGTAGAAACACTTACACTGTTTTCTCAGGCTCCTTCCAAGTGCCGATTTGATATTCCTGAAGTTTTCAATGTAAAACCGATTTGGAATTTGTACCTAACCATATATTGTATATAGTGCAGTTTCCAAATGAAAAGAAACTTTGTGTTCCCAACAAGCTAGGTGAAGGACTCCATTCACACACACTTATATTTCTGAACAGAGCATAGGGAGAGAAGTTCGTTCAACTAACACAAAGTGAACGTGTTGCAGGGGAAACATTTACTCTGGTATCACATTTTGTTTCCCAGTGCCGGTTTGAAGCTCCTGCAATTTTCATTGTAAACCTGAGTTGGAGCTACTATCTCCGCATATAAATGTATCTAGTGCAGTTAAAACCTGAAAAGAAACTTTGTGTTCCCAACAAACTTGTTGAAACACGGATTTCACACACACTTATCTCTCAGAAATGAACATGTGCAGAGACGTTAGTTCAACCTTCACAAAGGGGACAGGTTGCAAGATAAACACTTACTCTGAATTCTCAGGCTCCTTCCAACTGCCAGTTAGACCTTCCTGCAGTTTTCACTGTAAAACCGTGTTGGAGCTACTACCTCCACATATATATGTATGTAGTGTAGTTTCCAACTGAAAAGAGACTTTTTGTTCCCAACAAGCTAGTTGAACGACGGCCTTAACACAAAAATATCTCTCAGAACTGAGCATGTGTAGAGACGTTCGTTCAACTAGCACAAATGGAACAGGTTGCAGGATTAACACATAATCGGCTTTCTCAGTCTGTTACCCAGTGCCGGTTTGAAGCTCCTGCAGTGTTCACTGTAAAAAAGTGTTTGAGCTAGTATCTCTGCATATACTTGTATGTAGTGTAGTTTCCATCTGAAAAGAAATTTTGTGTTCCCAACAAGCTAGTTGAAAGACGGCTTTAACACAAAAACTTCTCTCAGAACTGAGCATGTGTAGAGACGTTCGTTCAACTAGCACAAATGGAACAGGTTGCAGGATTAACACATAATCTGCTTTCTCAGTCTGTTACCCAGTGCCGGTTTGAAGCTCCTGCAGTGTTCACTGTAAAACCGTGTTTGAGCTAGTATCTCCGCATATATTTGTATGTAGTGTAGTTTCCATCTGAAAAGAAATTTTGTGTTCCCAACAAGCTAGTTGAAAGACGGCTTTAACACAAAAATATCTCTCAGAACTGGGCAGGTGTAGAGACGTTTGTTCAACTAGTACAAATTAAGCTTGTTGCAGGGAAACAATTTCTCTGCTTTCTCAGTCTGTTTCCAAGTGCCGTTTTGATGTTCCTGCAGTTTTCACTGTAAAAAGTTGTTGGAGCTTTTTCCTACCTTATATGTATTTATGTATTGCAGTTTCCAATTAAAAAGAAACTTTGTGTTCCCAAACATCAATGTGAAGGACGGCTTTAACGCAAAATTATCTCTCAGAACTGAGCATGAGTAGAGATGTTCGTTCAACTAGCACAAAGGAAACTGGTTGCAGGTTTAACACATACTCTGCTTTCTCAGTCTGTTACCCAGTGCCAGTTTGATGCTCCTGCAGTGTTCAATGTAAAACCGAGTTTGAGGTAGTATCTCCCAATATATTTGTATGCAGTGCCGTTTCCAATTGGAAAGAAACTTTGTGTTTAAATCAAGCTAGTTGAAGGACGGCTTTAACACACACTTATCTCTCAGAACTGAGCATATGGAGAGACGTTCATTCAGCTATCACAAAGAAGTGGGTTGCCGTAGAAACACTTACACTGCTTTCTCAGGCTCCTTCCAAGTGCCGGTTTGATATTCCTGAAGTTTTCAATGTAAAACCGATTTGGAGTTTGTACCTAACCATATATTTGTATGTAGTGCAGTTTCAAAATGAAAAGAAACTTTGTGTTCCCAACAAGCTAGGTGAAGTTCTCCATTCACACACACTTATATTTCTGAACAGAGCATAGTGAGAGAAGTTCGTTCAACCAGCAAAATGTGAACGTGTTGCATGGGAAATATTTACTCTGGTATCACAGTCGGTTTCCTAGTGCCGGTTTGAAGCTCCTGCAATTTTCACTTTAAAACAGAGTTGGAGCTTGTACTTCACCATATATATGTAAGTAGTGCATTTTCCAAATGAAAGAAAATTTGTGTTCCCAACAAACTAGGTGAAGGACGGCTTTCAGACACACTTACCTCTCAGAATTGAGCATGTGGAGAGACGTTCGTTCAACTAGCAAAAATGGAACGAGTTGGAGGAGAAACGCTTACTCTGATTTCTCAGACAACTTCAAAAGGGCCGGATTGAAGTTCCTGTAGGTTTAAATGTAAATCACTGTTGGAGCTACTACCACCATATATATATGTATGTAGTGTAGTTTCCAACTGAAAAGAAACTTTTTGTTCCCAACAAGCTAGTTGAAAGACGGCGTTAACACAAAAATATCTCTCAGAACTGAGCATGTGGAGAGACGTTCGTTCAACTAGCACAAACTAAAATTGTTGAAGGTGAAACAATTACTCTGTTTTCTCAGTCTGTTTCCCAGTGCCGGTTTGAAGCTTCTGCAATTTTCATTGTAAACATGATTTTGAGCTAGTATCTCCACACATATATGTATGTAGTGTAGTTTCAAACTGGAAAGAAAATTTGTGTTCCCAACAAACTTGTTGAAACACGGCTTTCACACACACTTATCTCTCAGAACTGGGCATGTGCAGAGACGTTTGTTCAACTTGCACAAACGGAACCGGTTGCAGGTTAAACACTTACTCTGATTTCTCAGGCACATTCCAAGTGCCAGTACATCTTCCCGCATTTTTCACAGTAAAACCGTGTTGGAGCTAATTCCTCCACATATAAATGTATGTAGTGTAGTTTCCAAATGAAAAGAAACTTTGTGTTCCAAACAAGCTATATGAAGGACGGCATTCACACACACTTATTTCTCAGAATTGAGCATGTGGAGAGACTTTCGTTCAACAAGTACAAATGGAAATGTTTGGAGAAGAAACACTTTCTCTCGTTTCTCAGTATGTTCCCCAGTGCCGGTATGAAGTTCCTGCAGATTTCACTGTAGTACAGATTTGGAGCTAGTATCTGCCCATATATATATATGTAGTGCAATTTCCAAGTGAAAAGAAACATTTGGTTCCCAACAATTATGTTTACGATGGCTTTCACACTCACTTTACTCTCAGAACTGAGCATGTGGAGAGACGTTCGTTCAACTAGCACAAATGATACGGGTTGGAGGAGAAACACTTACTCTGAATTCTCAGTCTCCTTCCAAGTTCCGTTTTGAAGTTCCCGCATTTGTCACTGTAAATCCTTGCTGGAGCTTGTACCACCACGTATATATGTATGTAGTGTAGTTTCCAATTGAAAAGAAACTTTGTGTTCCCAACAAGATAGGTGAAGGACGGCTTTCACACACACTTATCTCTCAGAATTGAGCATGTGTAGAGACGTTCGTTCAACTAGCACAGAAGGAAAGGTTTGCAGTAGAAACACTTACTCTGATTCCTCAATCTGTTTCCTAGTGCAGATTTGAAGTTCCAGCAATTTCACTGTAAAACATTGTCAGACCTTTTACCTCCCATATATATCTAAGAAATGCAGTTACCAATTGAAAAGAATCTTTGTGTTCCCAACAAGCTATGTGAAGGTCTCCATTCACACACACTTATATTTCTGAACAGAGCATAGGGAGAGAAGTTCGTTCAACTAGCCACAAATGGAAAGGGTTGCAGGAAGGACACTTACTCTGATTCTCATTCTGTTTCCTAGTGCCGGTTTGAAGTTCCAGCAGTTTTCACTGTAAAAATATTGTTGGACCTTTTACCTCCCATATATATATATTACATGCAGTTATCAACTGAAAAGAAACTTTTTGTTACCAACACATTAGTTGAACGTTGTCTTTCACACACACTTAACTCTCAGAACTGAGCACGTGGAGAGACATTGTTCAACTAGCACAAATAGAACGGGTTCAGGAGAAAAACTTACCCTGATTTCTCAGTGTTTGAGCACGTGGAGAGACATTTGTTCAACTAGCACAAATAGAACGGGTTCAGGAGAAAAACTTACCCTGATTTCTCAGTGTTTTTTCAAGTGCCGGTTTTATGTTCCTGCAGTTTTCACTGTACAACGGTGTTGGAGAATTTTCCTACCCTATATATATGTATGTATTGCAGTTTCCAATTAAAAAGAAACTTTGTGTTCCCACACATCTATGTGAAGGATGGCTTTAACACAAAATTATCTCTCAGAACTTAGGCATGTGGAGAGACGTTCGTTCAGCTATCACAAATAAGCGGGTTGCAGTAGAAACACTTACACTGTTTTCTCAGGCTCCTTCCAAGTGCCGATTTGATATTCCTGAAGTTTTCAATGTAAAACCGATTTGGAATTTGTACCTAACCATATATTGTATATAGTGCAGTTTCCAAATGAAAAGAAACTTTGTGTTCCCAACAAGCTAGGTGAAGGACTCCATTCACACACACTTATATTTCTGAACAGAGCATAGGGAGAGAAGTTCGTTCAACTAACACAAAGTGAACGTGTTGCAGGGGAAACATTTACTCTGGTATCACATTTTGTTTCCCAGTGCCGGTTTGAAGCTCCTGCAATTTTCATTGTAAACCTGAGTTGGAGCTACTATCTCCGCATATAAATGTATCTAGTGCAGTTAAAACCTGAAAAGAAACTTTGTGTTCCCAACAAACTTGTTGAAACACGGATTTCACACACACTTATCTCTCAGAAATGAACATGTGCAGAGACGTTAGTTCAACCTTCACAAAGGGGACAGGTTGCAAGATAAACACTTACTCTGAATTCTCAGGCTCCTTCCAACTGCCAGTTAGACCTTCCTGCAGTTTTCACTGTAAAACCGTGTTGGAGCTACTACCTCCACATATATATGTATGTAGTGTAGTTTCCAACTGAAAAGAGACTTTTTGTTCCCAACAAGCTAGTTGAACGACGGCCTTAACACAAAAATATCTCTCAGAACTGAGCATGTGTAGAGACGTTCGTTCAACTAGCACAAATGGAACAGGTTGCAGGATTAACACATAATCGGCTTTCTCAGTCTGTTACCCAGTGCCGGTTTGAAGCTCCTGCAGTGTTCACTGTAAAAAAGTGTTTGAGCTAGTATCTCTGCATATACTTGTATGTAGTGTAGTTTCCATCTGAAAAGAAATTTTGTGTTCCCAACAAGCTAGTTGAAAGACGGCTTTAACACAAAAACTTCTCTCAGAACTGAGCATGTGTAGAGACGTTCGTTCAACTAGCACAAATGGAACAGGTTGCAGGGATTAACACATAATCTGCTTTCTCAGTCTGTTACCCAGTGCCGGTTTGAAGCTCCTGCAGTGTTCACTGTAAAACCGTGTTTGAGCTAGTATCTCCGCATATATTTGTATGTAGTGTAGTTTCCATCTGAAAAGAAATTTTGTGTTCCCAACAAGCTAGTTGAAAGACGGCTTTAACACAAAAATATCTCTCAGAACTGGGCAGGTGTAGAGACGTTTGTTCAACTAGTACAAATTAAGCTTGTTGCAGGGAAACAATTTCTCTGCTTTCTCAGTCTGTTTCCAAGTGCCGTTTTGATGTTCCTGCAGTTTTCACTGTAAAAAGTTGTTGGAGCTTTTTCCTACCTTATATGTATTTATGTATTGCAGTTTCCAATTAAAAAGAAACTTTGTGTTCCCAAACATCAATGTGAAGGACGGCTTTAACGCAAAATTATCTCTCAGAACTGAGCATGAGTAGAGATGTTCGTTCAACTAGCACAAAGGAAACTGGTTGCAGGTTTAACACATACTCTGCTTTCTCAGTCTGTTACCCAGTGCCAGTTTGATGCTCCTGCAGTGTTCAATGTAAAACCGAGTTTGAGGTAGTATCTCCCAATATATTTGTATGCAGTGCCGTTTCCAATTGGAAAGAAACTTTGTGTTTAAATCAAGCTAGTTGAAGGACGGCTTTAACACACACTTATCTCTCAGAACTGAGCATATGGAGAGACGTTCATTCAGCTATCACAAAGAAGTGGGTTGCCGTAGAAACACTTACACTGCTTTCTCAGGCTCCTTCCAAGTGCCGGTTTGATATTCCTGAAGTTTTCAATGTAAAACCGATTTGGAGTTTGTACCTAACCATATATTTGTATGTAGTGCAGTTTCAAAATGAAAAGAAACTTTGTGTTCCCAACAAGCTAGGTGAAGTTCTCCATTCACACACACTTATATTTCTGAACAGAGCATAGTGAGAGAAGTTCGTTCAACCAGCAAAATGTGAACGTGTTGCATGGGAAATATTTACTCTGGTATCACAGTCGGTTTCCTAGTGCCGGTTTGAAGCTCCTGCAATTTTCACTTTAAAACAGAGTTGGAGCTTGTACTTCACCATATATATGTAAGTAGTGCATTTTCCAAATGAAAGAAAATTTGTGTTCCCAACAAACTAGGTGAAGGACGGCTTTCAGACACACTTACCTCTCAGAATTGAGCATGTGGAGAGACGTTCGTTCAACTAGCAAAAATGGAACGAGTTGGAGGAGAAACGCTTACTCTGATTTCTCAGACAACTTCAAAAGGGCCGGATTGAAGTTCCTGTAGGTTTAAATGTAAATCACTGTTGGAGCTACTACCACCATATATATATGTATGTAGTGTAGTTTCCAACTGAAAAGAAACTTTTTGTTCCCAACAAGCTAGTTGAAAGACGGCGTTAACACAAAAATATCTCTCAGAACTGAGCATGTGGAGAGACGTTCGTTCAACTAGCACAAACTAAAATTGTTGAAGGTGAAACAATTACTCTGTTTTCTCAGTCTGTTTCCCAGTGCCGGTTTGAAGCTTCTGCAATTTTCATTGTAAACATGATTTTGAGCTAGTATCTCCACACATATATGTATGTAGTGTAGTTTCAAACTGGAAAGAAAATTTGTGTTCCCAACAAACTTGTTGAAACACGGCTTTCACACACACTTATCTCTCAGAACTGGGCATGTGCAGAGACGTTTGTTCAACTTGCACAAACGGAACCGGTTGCAGGTTAAACACTTACTCTGATTTCTCAGGCACATTCCAAGTGCCAGTACATCTTCCCGCATTTTTCACAGTAAAACCGTGTTGGAGCTAATTCCTCCACATATAAATGTATGTAGTGTAGTTTCCAAATGAAAAGAAACTTTGTGTTCCAAACAAGCTATATGAAGGACGGCATTCACACACACTTATTTCTCAGAATTGAGCATGTGGAGAGACTTTCGTTCAACAAGTACAAATGGAAATGTTTGGAGAAGAAACACTTTCTCTCGTTTCTCAGTATGTTCCCCAGTGCCGGTATGAAGTTCCTGCAGATTTCACTGTAGTACAGATTTGGAGCTAGTATCTGCCCATATATATATATGTAGTGCAATTTCCAAGTGAAAAGAAACATTTGGTTCCCAACAATTATGTTTACGATGGCTTTCACACTCACTTTACTCTCAGAACTGAGCATGTGGAGAGACGTTCGTTCAACTAGCACAAATGATACGGGTTGGAGGAGAAACACTTACTCTGAATTCTCAGTCTCCTTCCAAGTTCCGTTTTGAAGTTCCCGCATTTGTCACTGTAAATCCTTGCTGGAGCTTGTACCACCACGTATATATGTATGTAGTGTAGTTTCCAATTGAAAAGAAACTTTGTGTTCCCAACAAGATAGGTGAAGGACGGCTTTCACACACACTTATCTCTCAGAATTGAGCATGTGTAGAGACGTTCGTTCAACTAGCACAGAAGGAAAGGTTTGCAGTAGAAACACTTACTCTGATTCCTCAATCTGTTTCCTAGTGCAGATTTGAAGTTCCAGCAATTTCACTGTAAAACATTGTCAGACCTTTTACCTCCCATATATATCTAAGAAATGCAGTTACCAATTGAAAAGAATCTTTGTGTTCCCAACAAGCTATGTGAAGGTCTCCATTCACACACACTTATATTTCTGAACAGAGCATAGGGAGAGAAGTTCGTTCAACTAGCACAAATGGAAAGGGTTGCAGGAAGGACACTTACTCTGATTTCTCATTCTGTTTCCTAGTGCCGGTTTGAAGTTCCAGCAGTTTTCACTGTAAAAATTGTTGGACCTTTTACCTCCCATATATATATATATAATGCAGTTATCAACTGAAAAGAAACTTTTTGTTACCAACACATTAGGTGAACGTTGTCTTTCACACACACTTAACTCTCAGAACTGAGCACGTGGAGAGACATTTGTTCAACTAGCACAAATAGAACGGGTTCAGGAGAAAAACTTACCCTGATTTCTCAGTGTTTTTTCAAGTGCCGGTTTTATGTTCCTGCAGTTTTCACTGTACAACGGTGTTGGAGAATTTTCCTACCCTATATATATGTATGTATTGCAGTTTCCAATTAAAAAGAAACTTTGTGTTCCCACACATCTATGTGAAGGATGGCTTTAACACAAAATTATCTCTCAGAACTTAGCATGTGGAGAGACGTTCGTTCAGCTATCACAAATAAGCGGGTTGCAGTAGAAACACTTACACTGTTTTCTCAGGCTCCTTCCAAGTGCCGATTTGATATTCCTGAAGTTTTCAATGTAAAACCGATTTGGAATTTGTACCTAACCATATATTGTATATAGTGCAGTTTCCAAATGAAAAGAAACTTTGTGTTCCCAACAAGCTAGGTGAAGGACTCCATTCACACACACTTATATTTCTGAACAGAGCATAGGGAGAGAAGTTCGTTCAACTAACACAAAGTGAACGTGTTGCAGGGGAAACATTTACTCTGGTATCACATTTTGTTTCCCAGTGCCGGTTTGAAGCTCCTGCAATTTTCATTGTAAACCTGAGTTGGAGCTACTATCTCCGCATATAAATGTATCTAGTGCAGTTAAAACCTGAAAAGAAACTTTGTGTTCCCAACAAACTTGTTGAAACACGGATTTCACACACACTTATCTCTCAGAAATGAACATGTGCAGAGACGTTAGTTCAACCTTCACAAAGGGGACAGGTTGCAAGATAAACACTTACTCTGAATTCTCAGGCTCCTTCCAACTGCCAGTTAGACCTTCCTGCAGTTTTCACTGTAAAACCGTGTTGGAGCTACTACCTCCACATATATATGTATGTAGTGTAGTTTCCAACTGAAAAGAGACTTTTTGTTCCCAACAAGCTAGTTGAACGACGGCCTTAACACAAAAATATCTCTCAGAACTGAGCATGTGTAGAGACGTTCGTTCAACTAGCACAAATGGAACAGGTTGCAGGATTAACACATAATCGGCTTTCTCAGTCTGTTACCCAGTGCCGGTTTGAAGCTCCTGCAGTGTTCACTGTAAAAAAGTGTTTGAGCTAGTATCTCTGCATATACTTGTATGTAGTGTAGTTTCCATCTGAAAAGAAATTTTGTGTTCCCAACAAGCTAGTTGAAAGACGGCTTTAACACAAAAACTTCTCTCAGAACTGAGCATGTGTAGAGACGTTCGTTCAACTAGCACAAATGGAACAGGTTGCAGGATTAACACATAATCTGCTTTCTCAGTCTGTTACCCAGTGCCGGTTTGAAGCTCCTGCAGTGTTCACTGTAAAACCGTGTTTGAGCTAGTATCTCCGCATATATTTGTATGTAGTGTAGTTTCCATCTGAAAAGAAATTTTGTGTTCCCAACAAGCTAGTTGAAAGACGGCTTTAACACAAAAATATCTCTCAGAACTGGGCAGGTGTAGAGACGTTTGTTCAACTAGTACAAATTAAGCTTGTTGCAGGGAAACAATTTCTCTGCTTTCTCAGTCTGTTTCCAAGTGCCGTTTTGATGTTCCTGCAGTTTTCACTGTAAAAAGTTGTTGGAGCTTTTTCCTACCTTATATGTATTTATGTATTGCAGTTTCCAATTAAAAAGAAACTTTGTGTTCCCAAACATCAATGTGAAGGACGGCTTTAACGCAAAATTATCTCTCAGAACTGAGCATGAGTAGAGATGTTCGTTCAACTAGCACAAAGGAAACTGGTTGCAGGTTTAACACATACTCTGCTTTCTCAGTCTGTTACCCAGTGCCAGTTTGATGCTCCTGCAGTGTTCAATGTAAAACCGAGTTTGAGGTAGTATCTCCCAATATATTTGTATGCAGTGCCGTTTCCAATTGGAAAGAAACTTTGTGTTTAAATCAAGCTAGTTGAAGGACGGCTTTAACACACACTTATCTCTCAGAACTGAGCATATGGAGAGACGTTCATTCAGCTATCACAAAGAAGTGGGTTGCCGTAGAAACACTTACACTGCTTTCTCAGGCTCCTTCCAAGTGCCGGTTTGATATTCCTGAAGTTTTCAATGTAAAACCGATTTGGAGTTTGTACCTAACCATATATTTGTATGTAGTGCAGTTTCAAAATGAAAAGAAACTTTGTGTTCCCAACAAGCTAGGTGAAGTTCTCCATTCACACACACTTCTATTTCTGAACAGAGCATAGTGAGAGAAGTTCGTTCAACCAGCAAAATGTGAACGTGTTGCATGGGAAATATTTACTCTGGTATCACAGTCGGTTTCCTAGTGCCGGTTTGAAGCTCCTGCAATTTTCACTTTAAAACAGAGTTGGAGCTTGTACTTCACCATATATATGTAAGTAGTGCATTTTCCAAATGAAAGAAAATTTGTGTTCCCAACAAACTAGGTGAAGGACGGCTTTCAGACACACTTACCTCTCAGAATTGAGCATGTGGAGAGACGTTCGTTCAACTAGCAAAAATGGAACGAGTTGGAGGAGAAACGCTTACTCTGATTTCTCAGACAACTTCAAAAGGGCCGGATTGAAGTTCCTGTAGGTTTAAATGTAAATCACTGTTGGAGCTACTACCACCATATATATATGTATGTAGTGTAGTTTCCAACTGAAAAGAAACTTTTTGTTCCCAACAAGCTAGTTGAAAGACGGCGTTAACACAAAAATATCTCTCAGAACTGAGCATGTGGAGAGACGTTCGTTCAACTAGCACAAACTAAAATTGTTGAAGGTGAAACAATTACTCTGTTTTCTCAGTCTGTTTCCCAGTGCCGGTTTGAAGCTTCTGCAATTTTCATTGTAAACATGATTTTGAGCTAGTATCTCCACACATATATGTATGTAGTGTAGTTTCAAACTGGAAAGAAAATTTGTGTTCCCAACAAACTTGTTGAAACACGGCTTTCACACACACTTATCTCTCAGAACTGGGCATGTGCAGAGACGTTTGTTCAACTTGCACAAACGGAACCGGTTGCAGGTTAAACACTTACTCTGATTTCTCAGGCACATTCCAAGTGCCAGTACATCTTCCCGCATTTTTCACAGTAAAACCGTGTTGGAGCTAATTCCTCCACATATAAATGTATGTAGTGTAGTTTCCAAATGAAAAGAAACTTTGTGTTCCAAACAAGCTATATGAAGGACGGCATTCACACACACTTATTTCTCAGAATTGAGCATGTGGAGAGACTTTCGTTCAACAAGTACAAATGGAAATGTTTGGAGAAGAAACACTTTCTCTCGTTTCTCAGTATGTTCCCCAGTGCCGGTATGAAGTTCCTGCAGATTTCACTGTAGTACAGATTTGGAGCTAGTATCTGCCCATATATATATATGTAGTGCAATTTCCAAGTGAAAAGAAACATTTGGTTCCCAACAATTATGTTTACGATGGCTTTCACACTCACTTTACTCTCAGAACTGAGCATGTGGAGAGACGTTCGTTCAACTAGCACAAATGATACGGGTTGGAGGAGAAACACTTACTCTGAATTCTCAGTCTCCTTCCAAGTTCCGTTTTGAAGTTCCCGCATTTGTCACTGTAAATCCTTGCTGGAGCTTGTACCACCACGTATATATGTATGTAGTGTAGTTTCCAATTGAAAAGAAACTTTGTGTTCCCAACAAGATAGGTGAAGGACGGCTTTCACACACACTTATCTCTCAGAATTGAGCATGTGTAGAGACGTTCGTTCAACTAGCACAGAAGGAAAGGTTTGCAGTAGAAACACTTACTCTGATTCCTCAATCTGTTTCCTAGTGCAGATTTGAAGTTCCAGCAATTTCACTGTAAAACATTGTCAGACCTTTTACCTCCCATATATATCTAAGAAATGCAGTTACCAATTGAAAAGAATCTTTGTGTTCCCAACAAGCTATGTGAAGGTCTCCATTCACACACACTTATATTTCTGAACAGAGCATAGGGAGAGAAGTTCGTTCAACTAGCACAAATGGAAAGGGTTGCAGGAAGGACACTTACTCTGATTTCTCATTCTGTTTCCTAGTGCCGGTTTGAAGTTCCAGCAGTTTTCACTGTAAAAAATTGTTGGACCTTTTACCTCCCATATATATATATATAATGCAGTTATCAACTGAAAAGAAACTTTTTGTTACCAACACATTAGGTGAACGTTGTCTTTCACACACACTTAACTCTCAGAACTGAGCACGTGGAGAGACATTTGTTCAACTAGCACAAATAGAACGGGTTCAGGAGAAAAACTTACCCTGATTTCTCAGTGTTTTTTCAAGTGCCGGTTTTATGTTCCTGCAGTTTTCACTGTACAACGGTGTTGGAGAATTTTCCTACCCTATATATATGTATGTATTGCAGTTTCCAATTAAAAAGAAACTTTGTGTTCCCACACATCTATGTGAAGGATGGCTTTAACACAAAATTATCTCTCAGAACTTAGCATGTGGAGAGACGTTCGTTCAGCTATCACAAATAAGCGGGTTGCAGTAGAAACACTTACACTGTTTTCTCAGGCTCCTTCCAAGTGCCGATTTGATATTCCTGAAGTTTTCAATGTAAAACCGATTTGGAATTTGTACCTAACCATATATTGTATATAGTGCAGTTTCCAAATGAAAAGAAACTTTGTGTTCCCAACAAGCTAGGTGAAGGACTCCATTCACACACACTTATATTTCTGAACAGAGCATAGGGAGAGAAGTTCGTTCAACTAACACAAAGTGAACGTGTTGCAGGGGAAACATTTACTCTGGTATCACATTTTGTTTCCCAGTGCCGGTTTGAAGCTCCTGCAATTTTCATTGTAAACCTGAGTTGGAGCTACTATCTCCGCATATAAATGTATCTAGTGCAGTTAAAACCTGAAAAGAAACTTTGTGTTCCCAACAAACTTGTTGAAACACGGATTTCACACACACTTATCTCTCAGAAATGAACATGTGCAGAGACGTTAGTTCAACCTTCACAAAGGGGACAGGTTGCAAGATAAACACTTACTCTGAATTCTCAGGCTCCTTCCAACTGCCAGTTAGACCTTCCTGCAGTTTTCACTGTAAAACCGTGTTGGAGCTACTACCTCCACATATATATGTATGTAGTGTAGTTTCCAACTGAAAAGAGACTTTTTGTTCCCAACAAGCTAGTTGAACGACGGCCTTAACACAAAAATATCTCTCAGAACTGAGCATGTGTAGAGACGTTCGTTCAACTAGCACAAATGGAACAGGTTGCAGGATTAACACATAATCGGCTTTCTCAGTCTGTTACCCAGTGCCGGTTTGAAGCTCCTGCAGTGTTCACTGTAAAAAAGTGTTTGAGCTAGTATCTCTGCATATACTTGTATGTAGTGTAGTTTCCATCTGAAAAGAAATTTTGTGTTCCCAACAAGCTAGTTGAAAGACGGCTTTAACACAAAAACTTCTCTCAGAACTGAGCATGTGTAGAGACGTTCGTTCAACTAGCACAAATGGAACAGGTTGCAGGATTAACACATAATCTGCTTTCTCAGTCTGTTACCCAGTGCCGGTTTGAAGCTCCTGCAGTGTTCACTGTAAAACCGTGTTTGAGCTAGTATCTCCGCATATATTTGTATGTAGTGTAGTTTCCATCTGAAAAGAAATTTTGTGTTCCCAACAAGCTAGTTGAAAGACGGCTTTAACACAAAAATATCTCTCAGAACTGGGCAGGTGTAGAGACGTTTGTTCAACTAGTACAAATTAAGCTTGTTGCAGGGAAACAATTTCTCTGCTTTCTCAGTCTGTTTCCAAGTGCCGTTTTGATGTTCCTGCAGTTTTCACTGTAAAAAGTTGTTGGAGCTTTTTCCTACCTTATATGTATTTATGTATTGCAGTTTCCAATTAAAAAGAAACTTTGTGTTCCCAAACATCAATGTGAAGGACGGCTTTAACGCAAAATTATCTCTCAGAACTGAGCATGAGTAGAGATGTTCGTTCAACTAGCACAAAGGAAACTGGTTGCAGGTTTAACACATACTCTGCTTTCTCAGTCTGTTACCCAGTGCCAGTTTGATGCTCCTGCAGTGTTCAATGTAAAACCGAGTTTGAGGTAGTATCTCCCAATATATTTGTATGCAGTGCCGTTTCCAATTGGAAAGAAACTTTGTGTTTAAATCAAGCTAGTTGAAGGACGGCTTTAACACACACTTATCTCTCAGAACTGAGCATATGGAGAGACGTTCATTCAGCTATCACAAAGAAGTGGGTTGCCGTAGAAACACTTACACTGCTTTCTCAGGCTCCTTCCAAGTGCCGGTTTGATATTCCTGAAGTTTTCAATGTAAAACCGATTTGGAGTTTGTACCTAACCATATATTTGTATGTAGTGCAGTTTCAAAATGAAAAGAAACTTTGTGTTCCCAACAAGCTAGGTGAAGTTCTCCATTCACACACACTTCTATTTCTGAACAGAGCATAGTGAGAGAAGTTCGTTCAACCAGCAAAATGTGAACGTGTTGCATGGGAAATATTTACTCTGGTATCACAGTCGGTTTCCTAGTG